>NW_027202487.1:0-222872 GCF_024711535.1 Dipodomys merriami | reverse complement strand
AGGGTTAGGGTTAGTGTGAGGTTTAGGGTGAGGATAAGGGTTGAGGGTTAGGTGAGGGTAAGAGTTAGAATTAGGGTTAGGGTTAGGGCTAGGGTGAGGTTGATGTTTAGGTTTAGGGTTAGGGTTAGGGTGAGGTTTAGGGTGAGGGTGAGTGTGAGTGTTAGGGTTACAGTGAGGGTTAGTGTTAGGGTTACGGTTAGTGTTAGGGTGAGGGTTAGGGTTACGGTGAGGGTTACAGTTAGGTTGAGGGTTAGGGTTCCTGTTAGTGTTATTTTTAATTTTAGGTTTAGGGTTACGTTGAGGGTGAGGGTGAGGGTGAGGGTGAGGGTTAGGGTTAGGGTTAGTGTGAGGTTTAGGGTTAGGATTAGAGTTAGAGTTAGGGTTAGGAGTAGGGTGAGTTTTAGGGTTTGATAGGCTTAGGGTGAGGGTTAGGTTGACGGTTAGGGTTAGGGTTAGTGTTAGGTTAGGGTTAGGATGAGGGTTAGTGTGAGGGTTAGGGTTAGAGTTAGGGTTAGAGTTAGGATTAGGGTAAGGGTGAGGGTGAGTGTGTGGTTTAGGGTTAGGTTAAGGGTTAGGCTTAGGGTTAGGCTGAGGGTGAGGTTGAGGGTGAGGTTTAGGTTTAGGATGAATGTTAGAATTAGGTTTAGGGTGTGGGTTAGGGTGAGGGTTAGGGTGAGGTTTAGGGTGAGGGTTAGGTTTAGGATTAGGTTTAGGCTGAGCGCTAGGGTGAGGGTGAGGTTTAGGGTTAGGTTTAGGGTGAGGTTTAGGGTTAAGGTTAGGTTGAGGGTGAGGTTAAATTTTAGAGTTAGTGTTAGGGTGAGGGTTAGGGTTAGGATTAGTGTTAGGGTTAATGTTATGGTTAGTGTTAAGGTTAGGGTGAGGGTTAGGGTTATGTTTAGGATTAGGTTTAGGGTTACTGTGAGGGTGAGTGTGAGTGTTTGGGTGAGGGTTAGAGTTAGGTTTAGGGTTAGGCTTAGGGTGAGTGTGAGGTTGAGGTTTAGGGTTAAGGTGAGGGTGAGGTTTAGGGTTAGAGTTAGTGTTAATGTGAGCGTTAGTGTGAGAGTGAGTGTTAGGGTTAGGTTGTGGGTGAGGGTTAGGATTAGGGTGATGCTTAGAGTTATGATCAGTGTGAGGGTTAGGATGAGGGTTAGGGTTAGTGTGAGGGTTAGGGTGAGGGTGACAGTAAGGGTAAAGGTGAGGGTTAGGCTGAGAATGAGGATTACAGTAAGGGTGAGGGTTAGGGTTAGCGTGAGGTTTAGGGTTAGGGTTAGGGTGTGGTTTAGATTGAGGATTCGTTTTGGGGGTTAGTGTGAGGTTTAGAGTGAGGATGAGGGTTAGGATTAGGTTGAGGTCTAGGGTCAGGATGAGGGTTAGGTTTAGGGTTAGGGTGAGTGTTAATGTTAGGGTGATCGTTAGGGTTAGTGTGAGGGTAAGTGTTAGGGTGAGAGTTAGTGTTAGGGTAAGGTTTATGTTTAGAATGAGGGTTAGGGTTAGGTTTAGGGTTATTTTTAGGGTTAGCGTTAGGGTTAGGATGAGAGTCAGGGTTAGGATTAGGGTTAGGGTGAGGGCTAGGGTGAGGGTGAGGATTAGGGTAGAGTTAGGCATAGGCTTAGAGTTAGGCTGAGGCTGAGGGTGAGGTTGAGGGTTAGGGTTAGCATGATGGTTAGGGCCATGGTTAGGGTGAGGGTTAGGATGAGGATTAGGGTTAGGGTGAGGGTGACATTAAGGGTCAAGTTGAGGCTAGGGTTACGATTAGGGTTAGGGTTAGGGTGAGGGTGAGGATTAGATTGAGAAGTAGTGTTAAGGTTAGAGTGAGGTTTAGGGTGAGGATGAGGGTTAGGGTTATGGTGAGGGTTAGTGTTAGGACAATTGTTAGTTTTATGGTGAGGGTTATGGTTATGGTTAGGGTTAGTGTTAGGTTTAGGGTTATTGTTAAGGTTAGGGTTAGGGTTAAGTTTATGGTGAGGATGAGGTTAAGGGTAAGGTTTAGGGTTAGGGTGAGGTTTAGGTTTAGGGTTAGGGTTAGGGTTATTGTTAGTGTTATGGTTAGTGTTAAGTTTGCGGTGAGGGTGAGGCTCAGGGTGAGGTTTACGGTTAGTGTTAGTGTTAGTGTTAGGGTTAGGGTTAGTATTATTGTTAGGGTTAGGGTTAGAGTTAAGGTCATGGTGAGAGTGAGGGTGAGGGTTTGGGTGAGTTTTAGGGTGAGGTTTAGGGTTAGGGTTAGGGTTATGGTTAGGGTGCTCGTGAGGTTTAGGGTTATAATTCGGGTGAGGGTGAGGGTGAGTGTGAGGGTTAGGGTTAGGTTTAGTGTTAGCATTAGGGTAAGGGTGAGAGTTAGGTTGAGGTTTAGGGATAGGGTTATTGTTACAATTACAGTTAGGGTGAGGGTGAGGGTTAGGGTTAGGCTTAGGCTTAAAGCTAGGCTGAGCGTGAGGCTGTGGGTGAGGCTTAGGGTTAGGGTGATGGTTAGGGTTAGGGTTAGTGTTATTGTTAGGGTTAGTGTTAGAATTACCATGAGGGTGAGTGTGTGGGTAGGGTTAGGGTTAGGGTTAGGCTGAGGTTTAGGGTTAGGTTTGAGATAGGGTTAGGTGAGGGTGAGGTTTAGGGTTAAAGGTAGGGTTAGGGTTAGGGTTAGACTTAGGGTTAGGCTGAGGGTGAGGGTGGGGTGAGGATTAGGGTTAGGGTTAGGGTTAGAGTTAGTGTTAGGGTTAGGGTTAGGGTAAGGGTTAATATTAGTGTTATGTTGAGGTTTAAGTTTGCAGTGAGGGTGAGGCTGAGGGTGAGATTTATGGTTAGGGTTAGGTTTATGGTTAGTTTTATTGTTAGGGTTGTGGTTAGAGTTACAGTGAGGGTGAGGGTGAGGGTGCGGGTTAGGCTTACGGTGAGATTTAGGGTGAGGTTTAGGGTTAGGGTTAGGTTGAGGGTGAGGATTAGGTTTACAGTTAGGTTTAGTGGGTGGGTTAGGGTGAGGGGTAGGGTGAGGGTGGGCTTAGGGTTAGGCTGAGGGTGAGGATGAGGGTGAGGGTTAGGGTTAGGTTGAGGGTGAGGTTTAGGTTTAGAGTTAGGTTTGGGGGATGGTTAGGGGGAGGGCTAGTGTTAGAGTTAGTGTTAGTGTTAGGATTAGGATTAGGGTTAGGATGAGGTTGAGTGTGAGGGTTAGGGTTAGGGTAGGCTTAGGGTTAGGCTGAGGGTGAGGGTGAGGGTTAGGGTTAGGGTGAGGTTTAGGGTTAGGATTAGGGTGAGGGATAGGATGAGGTTTAGGGTTAGGATTAGGGTTAGGATGAGGGCAAGGGTGTGTGTGATGGTTAGGGTTAGCATTATGGCAACGTTTAGGATTAGGATTAGATTTAGGGCTAGGGTGAGTGTTAGGATTAGGGTTACGGTGAGGTTGAGGTTTAGGATTAGGGTGAAGGTTAGGGTTAGGTTTAGGGTGAGGGTGATGGTTAGGATTAGGGTTAGGATTAGGGTTATTGTTAGTGTTATGGTTAAGTATTCAATGAGGGTTAGTGTGAGGGTGAGTGTTAGGGTTAGGGTTAGGGTTAGGGTGAGGGCTTGGGTTAGGTTTAGGGTTATGGTGAGGGTGAGGGTTAAGGTTAGTGTTAGGGTTAGGGGTTTGTTAGGGTTAGGGTTAGAGTTATGGTGAGGGTGAGGGTGAGGGTGAGCTTTAGGGTTAGGGTGAGGGTTAGATTTATTGTTAGAATTAGGGTTAGGGGGAGAGTTAGGGTGAAGGTTAGGGTTAGGTTTAGTTTTAGGGTTAGGGTTTTTGTTAGCATTAGGGTTAGAGTTATGGTGAGGGTGAGGGTGAGTTTGAGGTTTAGGTTGAGGGTGAGGGTAAGGTTTAGGTTTAGAATTAGGGTTAGGGAGATAGTGTGAGGGTTAGGGTTAGGTTTTGTGTTAGGGTTAGGGTTAGGGTGAGGGTTAGGTTGAGGTTTAGGGTTAGGGTTAGGGTTAAGTTTAGGATTAGGGTTATGGTGAGGGTGAGTGTGAGGGTTAGGGTTAGGGTTAGGCTTAGACTTAGAGTTAGGCTGTGGGTGAGAGTGGGGATGAGGATTATGTTTTGGGTGATGGTTAGTGTTAGTGTTAGGTTTAGGGTTATGATTAAGTTTAGGGTTAGGATTAGGGTTAGGGTGAGGCCTAGGTTGAGGGTGAGGGTTAGTGTTAGGGATAGGCTCAGGCTTTAGGGTTACGCTGATGGTGAGGTTGAGGGTCAGGGTTAGTGTTAGGGTGATGCTTAGGATTATGGTCAGGGTGAAGGTTAGGATGAGTGTTATGGTTAGGGTGAGGGATTTGGGTGAGGGTGATGGTAAGGGTAAAGCTGAGGGTTAGGCTGAGAGTGAGGATTAAGGTAAGGTCTAGGGTTAGGGTGAGGGTTAGGGTTAGGGTGAGGGTGAGGTTAAGATTGATGATTAATTTTAGGGTTAGTGTGAGGTTTAGAGTGAGGATGAGGGTTAGGGTTAGGGTGAGGGTAGGTTGAGGGTGAGGGTTAGGGTTAGGCTTAGGGTGAGGTTTAATGTTAGGGTGATGGTTAGGGTTAGTGTGAGTTTTAGTGTTAGGGTTAGGGTTAGTGTTAGGGTGAGGGTAAGAGTTAGTTTGAGGGTTAGGTTTAGGGTGAGGGTTATGGTTAGAATAAGGGTTAGGGTTAGGGTTATGGTTATTGTTAGGTCAGGGTTAGTGTTACATTTACGGTGAGGGTGAGAGTTAGGGCTTGGGTCAGGGTGTGGTTTATGTTTAGGGTTAGGGTTAGAGTTAGGTTTAGGGTGAGGGTTAAGTTTAGAGTTAGAGTTAGCGTTAGTGATAGTGTTAGGGTTAGGGTGAGTGTCAGTGTGAGGGTTAGGGTTATGCTTAAGCTTAGGGTTAGGCTTAGGCTTAGACTGAGCGTGAGTGTGAGGGTTAGGGTTAGGGTTAGGGTGAGGTTTAGGTTTATGGTTACGGTGAGGATTGGGTTAGGGTTAGTGACAGTGTTAGGGGTAGGGTTAAGGTGAGGGTGACAGTAAGGGTAAAGGTGAGGGTGTGGGTTAGGATCAGGTTTAGATTGAAGGTGAGTGTGAGGGTTATGGTTAGGGGCAGGGTTAGGCTTAGGGTTAGGGTGAGAGTTAGGGTTAGGTTTAGGGCTGGTGTTGGTGCTAGGGGTAGGGTTAGGGTGAGGGTTAGGGTGAAGATGAAGATTACGGTTAGGATTAGGATTAGGATTAAGTTGAGGGTGAGTGTGAGGGTTCGTGTTAGGGTTAGGGTTAGGGTGAGCTTGAGGGTTAGGGTTAGGGTTAGGGTGAGGTTTAGGGTTAGGGTCAGTGTTAGTGTTAGGGTTAGGGTGAGGGTTAGGGTAAGGGTTAGTGTTAGGGTTAGGGTGAGTGTTAGGATGAGGGTGAGGGTTAGTGTTAGGGTTAGGATTATGATTAGGGGTAATGTTAGGGTGAGTGCTTGGGTTAGGCTTAGGGTTAGGATTAGGCTTAGCATTAAGCTGAGGGTGAGGGTGAGGGTTAGGTTTAGGGTTCAGGTTAGGGTTAGCATTTGGGTGACAGTGTTCGGGTTAAGTTTAGGGTTAGGGTGATGGTTTTGAATTAGGTTTTCGGTTAAGAATTAGGGGGAGTGTTAGGATGAGGATTAGGTTTAGGATTAGGGTTAGGGCGATGGCTAGGTTGAGGATGAGGATTAGGGTTATTTTTAGGGAGAGGTTAAGGGTTAGGGTTAGGGTTAGGGTGAGGGTTAGGATGAGGGTTAGGGTTATGGTGAGGGAGAGGGTTAAGGTTAGGGTGAGAGTTAGGTTGAGGATGAGGGTTAGGGTGAGGGTGAGGGTTAGGATTAGGGTTATGGTTAGGATTATTGTTAGTGTTATGTTTCTGGTTACCTTGGCAGTGATGGTGAGGCTGAGGGTGAGGGTTAGGGATAGGATTAGGGTTAGGTTTAGGTTTCGAGTTAGGATTAGTTTTATTGTTAGGGTTAGGGTTAGAGTTCCGGTGAAGGTGAGGGTGAGGGTAAACATGAGGGTTAGGGTTTGGGTTAGGGTGAGATTTAGTGTCAGGGTTAGGATTAGGGTTAGGGTGAGGGTGAGTATGAGGGTTAGGGTTATGATTAGGGTTTGGCTTAGGTTTAGGCTGAGGGCGAGGGTGAGTGTGAGGGTTGGTGTTAGTTTGAGGTTTAGGGTTAGGATTACAGTGAGTGTCAGGGTTAGCATTAGTTTGAGGGTTACAATTAGGTTTAGGATTAGGGTGAGGTTTAAGGTTAGGGTTAGGGTTTGGGTTAGAATGAGGTTTAGGGTTACAATTAGGGTTAGGGTGAGGGCTAGGGTGAGGGTGAGGTTTAGTGTTAGGGTTAGGATGAGGTTTAGGTTTAGGGGGAGGGTTAGGGGAGGGTTAAGTTTCGGGTTACATTGAGGGTGTGGGTTAGGTTTGAGGTGAGGGTTATGTTGAGTACTAAAGTGAGGGTGAGGGTTAGGATTAGGGTTAGGGTGAGGGTTAGGTTGAGGTTTAGGTTTAGGTTTAGGGTTAGGGTTAGGAATACGGTTGGGCTGAGGGTGATGTTGGGGATGAGGATTAGGTTTAGAGTGATGCTTCCGTTAATGGTTAGGTTGAGAGTTAGGATGAGGGTTAGGGTTAGGCTTAGGCTTAGGGTTAGGCTGAGGCTGAAGTCGAGGGTGAGGGTTAGGGTTAGGGTGATGGTTAGGGTTACGGTTAGTGTGAGGGTTAGGATGAGGGTTAGCTTTGGGGTGAGGGTTAGGATGAGGGTGACAGAGTAAAGGTGAGGGTTAGGCTGAGGGTGAGGGTTATTGTAATTGTGAGGGTTCTGCTTAGGGTTAGGGTGAGGGTGAGGGTTAGATTGAGGATTAGTGTTAGGGTTAGTGTGAGGTTTAGGGTGAGGATGAGAGTTAGGATTAGGGTGAGGCCTAGGGTGAGGGTGAGGTTTAGGGTTAGGGTTAGGGTGAGGTTTAGGTTTAGGGTGATTGTTAGCGTTAGTATGAGTGTTAGTGTTAAGGTTAGTGTAAGTGTTAGGGTGAGGGTAAGTGTTAGGGTAAAGTTTAGGTTTAGGGTGAGGTTTAGGATTAGGGTTAGGGTTAGGTTTAGGGTGAGGGTGAGGTTTAGGGTTAGAGTTAGGGTTGGGGTGAGGCTGAGGTTTAAGGTTAGGGTTAGGGTTAGTGTTAGGGTTAGAGTTAGGGTGAGGTTTAGTGTGGGTGTGAGGGTTAGTGTTAGGGTTAGTATTAGGGTTAGGGTTAAAGTGAGGATGAGTGTGAGGGTTAGGGTTAAGGTTAGGGTTAGGTTTAGAATTAGGGTGAGTGTGAGGGTGAGGGTTAGGGTTAGGGTGAGTGTTGGGTTTAGGGTTAGAATGAGGGTTAGGCTTAGGCTTAGGGTTTGGGTATGGGCTAGGTTGAGGGTGAGGGTTAGGCTTAGGGTTAGTGTGAGGGGTATGGTGAGGGTTAGGGTTAGTGTTAGGGTTAGGGTTGGGGATAGGGTGAGTTTTAGTGTGGGGTTGAGGGTTAGTGTTAGTTTGGATTAGGGTTAGGGTTAAGGTGAGGGTGAGTGTGAGGGTTAGGGTTAGGGTTAAGGTTAGGTTTAGAGTTAGGGTGAGGGTGAGGGTTAAGGTTAGGGTGAGTGTTGGGGTTAGGGTTAGAGTGAGGGTTAGGGTGAGTGTTAGGCTTAGGCTTATGGTTTGGGTATGGGCTAGGTTGAGGGTGAGGGTTAGGGTTTGGGTGAGGGGTAGGTTAAGTGGTAGGGTTAGTGTTAGGGTTAGGGTTGGGGTTAGGGTTAGGCTTAATGTTAGGTGGATGGGGAAGGTGTGGGTGAGGGTTAGGGTTAGGGTGAGGGTGAGGTTTAGGGTTAGAGTTAGCGTTAGGGTAAGGGTTAGTGTGAGGGTTAGGGTTAGCGTTAGTGTTACTGTTAGGGTTAGGATGAGGGTGAGTGTGAGGGTCAAGGTTAGTCTTAGACTGAGGCGGAGGCTTAGGCAGAGCGTGAGGGTGAGGGTGAGGGTTAGGGTTAGGGTTTTAGGGTTAGGGTGAGTGTTAGGATGAGGTTTAGGGTTAGCATTAGGGTTAGGGTGAGGGCTAGATTTAGGGTGAGGGTTAGGGTTAGCGTTAGGGTGAGATTTAGGGTTAGGGTTAGGGTAAAGGTTAAGTTGATGCTGAGGGTAAGGATTAGGTTTAGAGTTACAGTGAGGGTCAGGGTTTGGGTTAGGTTTAGGGTTAGTGTTATAGTTAAGGTTAGGATTAGAATTACAATAAGGTGAGGGTGAGCGTGAGGGTTAGGATCAGAGTTAGGGTGAGGTTTAGGGTTAGGATTATTGTTAGGGTGAGGGTGAGGATTAGGTTTAGAGTTATGGTTAGGGGGAGGGTTAGGTTGAGGTTTAGGTTTAGGGTTAGTGTTAGGCTTAGGCTTAGGGTTAGGATGAAGCTGAGGGTGATGTGAGGGTTAGGGTTAGGGTGATGGTTGGGTTTGCCTTTACGGTGAGGGTTAGGATGAGGATTTAGGTTATGGTGAGGATTAGGGTGAGGGTGACTGTAAGGGTAAAGGTGAAGGTTAGGGTGAGGGTGAGGGTTACGGTAAGGGTGAGGGTTAGGGTTAGGGTGAGGGTGAGGGTTAGATTCAGTATTAGTGTTAGGGTTAGTGTGAGGTTCAGGGTGGGAATCAGGGTTAGGGTTAGGTTGAGGGCTACGTTGAGGGTGAGAGTTAGTGTTAGGGTGAGGTTTAGGGTTAGGGTGATGGTTAGGGTTAGTGTTATGGTTAGGGTTAGTGTTAGGGTGAGGGTAAGTGTTAGGGTGAGGGTTAGGTTTAGGGTGAAGGTTATGGTTAGGATGAGGGTTAGGGATAGGTTTAGGTTTATTGTTAGGGTTAAGGTTAGGGTTATGTTGAGGGTGAGTGTGAAGGTGAGGGTTATATTAGGGTTAGGGTTAGGGTTATTGTTAGTGTTATGGTTAGGGTTAAGTTTACAGTGAGAGTGAGGCTGAGGGTGAGGATTAAGGTTAGGGTTAGGGTGAGGTTTAGGATTAGGGTTAGGGTTAGGGTTATGGTGAGGGTTTGGTTTAGGGTTAGGGTTAGGCTGATGGTGAGGGTGAGGGTAGGGGTTAAGGTTAGTGTGAGGTTTAAGTTTAGGGTTAGGTTAGGGTTAGGGTGAGGGTGAGGTTTAGGGTTAGATTTAGGGT
This sequence comes from Dipodomys merriami, assembly GCF_024711535.1. NCBI lineage: Eukaryota > Metazoa > Chordata > Mammalia > Rodentia > Heteromyidae > Dipodomys > Dipodomys merriami. Next base: position 213,745 of record NW_027202487.1, on the reverse strand, counting down.
TAGGGTGATGGTTAGGGTGAGGGTTAGTGTTAGGGTTAGGGTGAGGGTTAGGATGAGGGTGAGGGTTAGGGTTTGGGTTAGGATTAGGATTAGGGTTAGGGTTAGTATGAGGGTGAGTGATTGTGTTAGGCTTAGGGTTAGGTTTAGTCTAATGGTTAAGCTGAGGGTGAGGTTAAGGTTGAGGTTTAGGGATAGGGTTTGGGTTAGGGTTAGCGTTAGGGTGAGAGTTAGGGTTTGTGTTTAGTTTAGGGTTGGATGAGGTTTAGGGTTCGGGTTACAGTGAGGTTGAGGGTTAGGGTTAGGTTGAGGGTTAGGGTTAGGATTAGGGTTAGGGTGAGGGTTAGGGTTAGGGTTAGGGTGAGTGTTAGAATGAGGATTAGGGTTAGGATTAGGTTTAGGGTGAGGGCTAGGGTGAGGGTGAGGGCTAGGGTGAGGGTGAGGGTTAGGGTTATTGTTAGGGTGAGGTTTAGGTTTAGAGTTAGGGTTAGGGTGGGGGTTAGAATGAGGTTTAGGGTTATGGTGAGGGTGAGGTTTAGGGTTAGGGTGAGGGTTAGTGTGAGGATGAGGGTTAGGGTGAGTGTGAGGTTTATGGTGAGGTTTAGGGTTAGGGTTAGAGTGAGGAATAGGGTTAGGATTAGGGTTAGGGTGAAGGCTAGGGTGAGGGTGAGGGTTAGGGTTATTGTTAGAGTAAGGGTTAGGATGAAGGTTAGGGTTATGGTGAGGTTAGGATTAGGGTTAGAGTGAGGGTTAGGGTTAGGATTATGGTTAGGGTGAGAGTGATTGTTAGGATTAGTGTTAGGGTTAGGATTATTGTTAGTGTTATGGTTCTGGTGACTTTTGCAGTGATGGTGAGGCTGAGGGTGATGGTTATGGATAGGATTAGGGTTAGGTTTAGGTTTCGAGTTAGGATTAGTGTTATTGTTATGGTTAGGGTTAGAGTTACGGTGAGGGTGAGGGTGAGGGTAAGGGTGAGGGTTAGTGTTAGGGTTAGTGTGAGATTTAGGGTCAGGTTTAGGATTAGGATTAGGGTGAGTGTGAGGTTTAGGGTTAGAGTTAGGGTTAGGGGGAGTGTTAGTGTGAAGGTTAGGGTTAGGGTTAGTGTTATGGTTAGGGTTAGGGTGAGGATGAGTGTGAGGGTCAGGGTTAGTCTTAGGCTGAGGCGGAGGCTTAGGCGGAGCGTGAGGCTGAGGGTGAGTGCTTGTGTTAGGGTTTTAGCGTTAGGGTGAGTGTTAGGATGATGTATAGAATTAGGGTTAGGGGGAGGGCTAGAGTTAGCGTGAGTGTTAGGGTTAGCGTTAGGGTGATGTTTAGGGTTAGGGTTAGGGTTATGTTGAGAATGAGGGTTAGGGTTAGGGTTAGGGTTAGGGTTAAGGTGAGGCTGACGGTTAGGATTAGGATTAGGGTGAGGGTTTGTGTTAGGGTTAGAGTTACGGTGAGGTTTAGGGTTTGGGTTAGGTTTAGGGTTAGTGTTATAGTTAAGGTTAGGGTTAGAGTTACAGTAAGGGTGAGGGTGAGGGTGAGTGTTAGGATCAGGGTTAGGGTGAGGTTTAGTTTTAGGATTATGGTTAGGGTGAGAGTGAGGTTTAGGGTTAGAGTTAGGGTTAGGGGGAGGGTTAGGTTGAGTTTTAGGGTTAGGGTTAGTGTTAGGGTTAGGGTGAGGGGTAGGTTGAGGTTTAATGTTAGGGTTAGGATTAGGTTTATGATTAGGTTGACGGTAGGGTGAGTCTGAGGGTTAGGGTTAGGGTTTGGCTTAGGCTTACGGTTAGGCTGAGGGTATGGGTGAGGATGAGGATTAGGTTTAGAATGATGGTTAGGGTTATGGTAGTTTAAGGGTTATGATGAGTGTTAGGGTTAGGATTAGGGTTAGAGTTAGGGCTAGGGTGAGGGTTATGGTTAGGGTTAGGCTTAGGCTTAGGGTTAGGCTGAGGCTGAGGGTAAAGGTGAGGGTTAGGCTGAGGGTGAGGGTTATGGTAAGGTGAGGGTTAGGTTTAGGGTGAGGTTGAGGGTTAGATTCAGGATTAGTGTTATGGTTAGTGTGAGGTTAAGGGTGAGGATGAGGGTTAGGGTTAGGTTGAGGGATAGGTTGAGGGTGAGAGTTAGGGTTAGGGTGAGGTTTAGGGTTAGGGTGATGGTTAGGGTTAGTGTAAGGGTTAGTGTAATGGTTAGGGTTAGTGTTACGGTGAGGGTAAGTATTAGAGTGAGGGTTAGGGTTAGGGTGAAGGCTATGGTTAGGATGAGGGTTAGTGTTAGGGTTAGGGTTATTGTTAGGGTTAGGGTTAGGGTTATGTTGAGGGTGAGGGTGAGGGTGAGGGTTAGGATGAGTTTTAGGTTTCAGGTTAGGGTTAGAGTTAGGGTTAGGGTGAGGGTGAGTTTTAGGGTTAGAGTTAGGGTTAGTGTTAGTGTTCCGGTTAGGGTGAGGGTAAGTGTGGGGGTTAGGGTTAGGTTTAGGTTTAGTGTTAGGGTTAGGGTTAGGGTTAGGGTTAGGGTGAGGGTTAGGCTTAGGCTTAGGCTTAGGCTTAGGCTTAGGCTTAGGGTTATGTTTAGGGTTATTGTTAGTGTTATGGTTAGTGTTACATTTGCGGTGAGGGTGAGGCACAGGGTGAAGTTTATGGTTATTGTTAGGGTTAGGGTTAGGGTTACTATTATTGTTAGGGTTAGGGTTATAGTTACGGGCATGGTGAGAGTGAGGGTGAGGATGAGGATTAGGGTGAGTTTTACGGTGAGGTTTAGGGTTAGGGTTAGGGTTAGTGTTAGGGTGCTGTTGAGGTTTAGGGTTACACTTCGGGTTAGGGGGATGGTAAGGGTGAGGGTGAGGGTTAGGTTTAGTGTTAGCATTAGGGTAAGGGTGAGGGTTAGGTTGAGGTTTAGGGATAGGGTTAGGGTTAGGATTAGGGTTAGGGTGAGAATGAGGGTGAGGTTTAGTGTTAGGGTTAGCCTTAGGCTGAGGGTTAGGCTGAGGTTGAGGGTGGGGGTGAGGGTTAGGGTTAGTGTGATCGTTAGGGTTAGGGTTAGTGTTATTGTTAGGGTTAGGGTTGGAGTTACATTGAGGCTGAGGGTGGGGATGAGGGTTAGGATTAGGGTCAGGGTGAGGTTTAGGGTTAGGTTTAGAGATAGGGTTAGGGTAAGGGTGAGGTTTAGGGTTAGCGTTAGGGTTAGTGTTAGGGACAGGCTTAGGGTTAGGCTGAGGGTGAGGGTGGGGTTGAGGATTAGGGTTAGGGTTAGGGTTCGGGTTAGGGTTAGAGTTAGGGTTAGGGTAAGGGTTAGGGTTAGGATTAGGATTAAGGTTAAGGAGAGGGTGGGTGTGAGGGTTAGAGTTAGGGTTAATGTTAGGATTAGGGTTAGGGTATGTGCTAGCATGAGGGTTAGGGTTAGGGTTAGGGTTAGGGTGAAGTTTAGCGTTAATTTTAGTGTCTGAGTTAGGGTTAGGGTGAGGGTTTGGGTTAGGGTTAGAGTTAGGGTGAGGGTGAGGTTTAGGGTTAGGTTTAGGGTTAGGGTTATTTTTAGGGTTAGGGTTAGGGTTAAGGTTAAGCTAAGGGTGAGGTTGAGGGTGATGTTGAGGGTTAGGGTTAGGGTTAGGATGAGATTTAGAGTTATGGTTAGGGTTAGGGTTAGGGTCAGGGTGAGGTTTAGGGTTAGAGGTAGGGTTAGGGTTAGGGTTAGTGTGAGTGTTAGGGTTAGGGTTACTGTTACAGTTAGGGTTATGGTGAGGGCTAGTGTGAGGGTGAGGGTTAAGGTTAGGGTTAGGCTATGGCTTTGGGTTTAGCTGAGGGTCAGGGTGAGGGTGAGGGTTAGGGTGAGGATGAGGGTGAGATTTAGGGTTAGAGTTAGTGTTAGGGTGAGAGTTAGTGTTAGGGTTAGGGTGAGGGTTATGGTTATGGTAAGGGTGAGGCTTAGGGTTAGGGTGAGGGTTAGGGTTCGGATGAGGGTTAGGGTGAGGGTGAGGGTTAGGATTAGGGTTAGGGTTCGGATTTTTGTAAGTGTTATTGTTCTGGCTACCTTTGCAGCGAGGGTGAGGCTGAGGGTGAGGGTTAGGGATAGGATTATTGTTAGGGTTTGGTTTAGGGTTAGGATTAGTGTTATTGTTAGGTTTATGGTTAGAGTTACGGTGAGGGTGAGGGTGAGGGTAAGGGTGAGGGTTAGGGTTAGGGTTAGGGTGAGGTTTAGGGTCAGGGTTAGGATTTGGGTTAGGGTGAGTATGAGGTTTAGGGTTAGAGTTAGGGTTAGGGGGAGGGTTAGTGTGAGGGTTAGTGTTAGTGTTAGGGTTAGGGTGAGGGTTAGGATGAGGGTAAGGGTTAGGTTTAGGGTTAGGATTAGGATTAGGGTTAGTGTTAGGGTGAGTGCTTGTGTTAGGCTTAGGGTTAGGGTTAGGCTTAGCATTAAGCTGAGGATGAGGGTGAGGGTTAGGGTAAGTGTTCCGCTTAGGGTTAGCGTTTGGGTGAGAATTATGGTTCGGGTTAAGTTTAGCGTTAGGGTGAGGTTAAGGGTTAGGGTTACAGTGAAGTTGAGGGGTAGGGTTAGGTTGAAGGTTTGGGTTACTATTAGGGTTAGGGTGAGGGTTAGGATTAGGGTTAGGGTGAGATTTAGGATGAGGATTAGGTTTAGGGTGGTGGTTAGGGTGAGGGCTAGGTTGAGGGTGAGGATTTGGGTTAGTGTTAGGGTGAGGTTTAGGGTTAGGGTGAGGGTTAGGATGAGGGTTAGGGTTACGATGAGGGTTAGGGTTAGGGTTAGAGTGACGGTTAGGTTTAGGATTAGGGTTAGGGTGAGGGTGATTGTTAGGATTAGGTTTAGGGTTAGGATTATTGTTAGTGATATGGGCATGGTTACATTTGCAGTGAGGGTGAGGCTGAGGGTGAGGATTACGAATAGCATTAGGGTTAGGGTTAGGTTTAGGGTTAGGATTAGTGTTATTGTTAGGTTTAGGGTTAGTGTTACCGTGAGGGTGAGGGTTATGGTTAGGGTAAGGGTTAGGAATAGGGTTAGGATGAGGGCTAGGGTGAGGGTGAGGGTTAGGGTTAGTGTTAGGGTGAGGTTTAAGTTTAGGGTTTGGGTGAGGTTTAGGGTTATGGTGAGGGTGAGGGTGAGGGTAAGGGTGAGGGTGAGGGTTAGGGTTAGGATTAGGGTTAGGGTGAGGGTGAGTGTTAGGATGAGGATTAGGGTTAGGATTAGGGTTAGAGTGAGGGCTAGGGTGAGGGTGAGGGTTAGAATTAGTGGTAGGGTGAGGTTTAGTGCTAGGGTTAGGGTGAGGGTTAGGGTTATGGTGAGGGTGAGGGTGAGGGTAAGGGTGAGGGTTAGGGTTAGGGTGAGATTTAGGGTCAAGGTTAGGATTTGGATTAGGGTGAGTGTGAGGTTTAGGGTTAGAATTATGTTTAGGGAGAGGGTTAGGTTGTGGGTTAGGGTTAGGGTTAGTGTTAGGGTTAGGGTTAGGTTGAGGGTTAGGTTGAGGTTTAGGGTTAGGGTTAGGGTTAGTGGTAGGATTAGGGTTAGGGTGAGGGTGAGTGTGAGGGTTAGGGTTAGGGTTTGGGTTAGGCTTAGTGTTAGGCTGAGGGTGAGGTTGAGGTAAGGGTTATGGTTAGGGTGCGGGTCCGGGTAGGTTTAGGGTGAGGGTTAGAATTAGGTTTAGGGTTAGCGTGAGGGTTAGTGTTAGGGTGAGGGTGAGGTTTCAGATGAGGTTTAGGGTTACTATTAGGGTTAGGGTGAGGGCTAAGGTGAGGGTGAGGGTTACTGTTAGGATTAGGGTCAGGTTTAGGGTTAGGGTTAGGGGTAGGTTTAGGGTCAGGGTTAGCGTTTGGGTTATGGTGAAGGTGTGGGTTAGTTTTGAGGTGATGGTTAGGGTGAGGACTAAAGTGACGGTGAGGGTTAGGGTTAAGGTTAGGGTTAGGGTGAGGGTTAGGTTGAGGCTTAGGTTTAAGGTTAGTGTTATGGTTAGGATTAGGGTTAGGCTGAGGGTGAATGTGAGGGTTAGGGTTAGGGTTAGACTTAGGGTTAGGGCTACGCTGAAGGTGAGGGTGGGGATGAGGATTAGGTTTAGAATCATGGTTCTGGTTCTGGTTAGGTTGAGGGTTAGGATGAGAGTTAGAGTTAGGATTAGGGTTAGGGTGAGGGCTACGGTGAGTGTGAGGTTTAGGGTTAGGTTTAGGCTTAGGCTTAGGGTTAGGGTGAGGCTAAAAGTGAGGGTGAGGGTTAGGGTTAGGGTGATGTTTAGGGTTACGGTTAGGGTGAGGGTTAGGATGAGGTTTAGGTTTAGGGTTAGGGTTAGGGTTAGGGTGACGTTAGGTTTAGGGTGATGTTTAGCGTTAGTGTGAGGGTTAGTGTTAGTATTAGTGTTACTGTTAGGTTGAGGGTAAGTGTTAGGGTAAGGTTTAGGTTTAGGGTGAGGATTAGTATTAGGGTTAGGGTTAGGGTCAGCATGAGGTTTAGGGTTAGTGTTAGTGTTAGGGTGAGGTTTTGGGTTAGGTTTAGGGTTAGGTTTAGTGTTAGGGTTAGGGTTACGGTGAGGTTTAGTAGGGGGTGAGGGTTAGTGTTAGGTTTAGGATGAGGGTTAGGGTTAGTGTGAGGGTTAGGGTGAGGGTGAGAGTAAGGGAAAAGTTGAGGGTTAGGCTGAGAGTGAGGATTACGGTAAGGGTGAGTGTTAGCGTTAGGGTGAGGGTTAAGGTTAGGTTTAGGGTGAGGGTGTGGTTTAGATTGAGGATTACTTTTAGTGTTAGTGTGAGGTTTAGGATCAGGGTGAAGGTGGGGGTTAGGATTAGATTTAGGTTTAGGGTTATTCTTAGGGTAGGGTTATTTTTAGTGTTATGGTTAGCGTTAATTTTGTGGTGAGGGTGAGGCTTAGGGTGAGGGTTAGAGTTAGGGTTAGGGTTAGTGTTATTTTTAGTGTTAGGGCTAGTATTACGGTGAGGTTGAGGGTGAGGATGAAGTTTAGTGTTAGGGTGAGTTTTAGGGTTAGGGTTAGGGTAAGGGTGAGGGTGAGGTTTAGGGTTAGAGTTAGGGTTAGGGATAGGGTTAGGTTGAGGGTTAGGGTTAGGGTTAGGGTTAGGGTGAGGATTAGATTGAGGATTAGGGTTAGGGTTAGGGTTAATGTGAGGTTTAGGGTGAGGATGAGGGTTAGGGTTAGGGTGAGGGTGAGGTTAGGACTTAGGGTTAGGGTGAGGGCTAGTTTGAGGGTTAGGGTTAGAGTTAGGTTTAGGATTAGGATTAGGTTTAGAATTAGGGTGAGGTTTAGGGTTAGTGTGAGGGTTAGTGTTAGGGTTAGTGTTAGTGTTAGTGTGAGGGTAAGTGTTAGGTTGATGTTTAGGGTTAGGGTGAGGGTTATGGTTAGGGTGAGGGTTAGGGTTAGGGTCATGATTATTGTTAGGTTTATTGTTAGGGTTACGGTTACATTGAGGGTGAGGGTGAGGGTTAGGGTTCGTGTTAGAGTGAGGTTGGTTTAGTGTTAGTGTTAGTGTTAGAGTTAGGGTTAGGGTGAGCGTGAGGTTTAGGTGTAGAATTAGGGTTAGGGTGAGCGTTAGGGTTAGGGTGGGGGTGACGGTAAGGGTAAAGATGAGAGTTAGGCTGAGGGTGAGCGTTACAGTAAAGATGAGGGTTAGGGTTAGGGTGAGGGTTAGGTTTAGGGTTAGGGTGAGGGTGAGGGTTAGATTGAGGATTAGTGTTAGAGTTAGTGAGAGGTTTAGGGTTAGGATGAGGCTTAGGGTTAGGGTGAGTGATAGGGCGAGGTTGAGGTTTAGGGTTAGTGTTAGGGTGAGGTTTAGGGTAAGGGTGATTTTTAGGGTTAGTGTGAGCGGTAGTGTTAGCATTAGGGTTAGTGTTAGGGTGAGGCTAAATATTAGGGTTAGGGTTAGGGTTAGGGTGAGGGTTATGGTTAGGGTGAGTGTTAGGGTTAGGGTTAGGGTTATTGTTAGTGTTAGGGTTATACGGTTACGGTGAGGGTGAGGGTGTGGTTTAGTGTTAGGTTTAGGATGAGGTTTAGCTTCCCGGTTAGTGTTAGAGTTAGGGTGAGGGTGAGGGTGAGTTTTAGGGTTAGAGTTAGGGTTAGTGTTAGAGTTAGGGATAGGGAGAGGGTTAGGGTTAGGATTAGGCTTAAGCTAAGGCTTAGGCCGAGCATGAGGGGGAGGTTTAGGGTTCAGGTTAGGGTGAGGTTTAGGGTTAGGGTTAGCGTGAGTGTTAGGGTGAGGTTTAGGGTTAGGATTAGGTTTAGGGTGAGGGTTAGGGTGAGGGTGCGGGTGAGGGTTAGTGTTAGGACAGGGTTAGGTTTAGGATTTGAGTTAGGGTAAGGGTGAGTGTGAGGGTTAGGGTTATGGTGAGGGTTAGGGTTAGGGTTAGGGTTAAGTTAGGATTAGGCTGAGGGTGAGGATTAGGGTTATGGTTATGTTTAGGATTAAGGTTATTGTTAGTGTTTTGGTTAGGGTTAAGTTTGCAGTGAGGGTGAGGCTGCGGGACAGGGTTATGGTTAGGGTTAGGGTTAGGGTGAGGGTGAGGGAGAAGGTTAGGTTGAGGTTTAGGGATAGATTTACATTTAGGAATAGGGTTAGTGTAAGGGTGAGTGTGAGGGTTAGGTTGAGGGTTAGGCTGAGGCTTAGGTTTAGGCTGAGGGTCACGGTTGGGGTGAGGATTAGGGTTAGGGTGTTGGTTAGGGTTAGGGGTAGGGTTATTGTTAGGGTCAGGGTTAGGGTGAGGGTTAGGATGAGGGTTAGGTTTAGGGTTAAGATTAGGTTTAGTATGAGGGCTAGGGTGAGGATGAGGGTTAGCGTTAGTGTTTGGGTGAGGTTTACTTTTAGCATTAGGGTTAGGATGAGGGTTAGAGTTATGGTGAGCATGAGGGTTAGGGTTAAGGTGAGGTTTAGGGTTACATTTAGGTTTAGGGGGAGGGTTAGGTCGAGGGTTAGGGTTAGTGTTAGGGTTAAGGTTAGGGTGAGGGTTAGCTTGGGGTTTAGGGTTAGGTTTAGGATTAAGATTAGGGTGAGGGTGAGTGTGAGGGTTAGGGTTAGGTTTAAGGTTAGGATTAGGGTTAGGCTGAGGGTGTGGGTGGGGGTGAGGATTAGGGTGAGCTTGATGGTTAGGTTTAGGGTGAGGGTTAGGATGAGGGTTAGGTTTAGGATTAGGGTTAGGGACAGTGCTAGGGTGAGGGTGAGTTTGTGTGTTAGGGTTAGGTTTAGTGTTAGGCTTTGGGTTAGGCTGAGGGTGAGGTTGAGGGTGAGGGTTAAGGTTAGGTGTAGGGTTAGGATGAGGGTTAGCGTTAGGATTAGGTTTAGGGTAAAGTCTAGGGTGAGGGTGAGGTTTAGGGTTAGCATTAGGGTGAAGTTTAGGGTTAGCGTTAGGGTTAGGGTTAGGGTGAGTGTGAGGTTTAGGGTTAGAGTTAGGGTTAGGGTGAGGCTGAGGGTGAGGTTTTGGGTTAGGGTTAGTGTTAGGTTTAGGCTTGGGTGAGGGTGAGGGTTAGGCTGAGGGTCAGGTTTAGGTTTAGGATTAGGATTAGGGTTAGGGTTAGGGTGAGTATGAGGGTTAGGGTTAGGGTTAGGCTGAGTGTTAAAGTGAGGGTGAGAATTAGGGTTAGGGTGTGGGTTGGGGTTAGGATTATGGGGAGGGTTAGGATGAGGGTTAGTGTTGGGATTAGGGTTACGGTGAGGGCTATGGTGAGGGTGAGGTTTAGGCTTAGGGTTAGGGTGCGGTTTAGAGTTAGGGTTAAGTTTAGGGTTAGGGTGAGGGTGAGGTTTACGGTTAGAGTTAGGGTTAAGTTGAGGCTGTGGGTGAGGGTTAGGGTTAGGGTTAGAATTAGGATTAGGTTACGGGTTAGAGTGAATGTCAGTGTTAGGGTTAGGGTTCGGGTTTGTCTTAGGGTTACACTGACGGTGAGGGTGAGGGTGAGGTTTAGGGTTAGCATTAGGGATAGGGTGAGGGTGAATGTGTTTGTTAGGGTTAGGTTTAGCCTTAGACTTAGGGTTAGGCTGATGGTGAGGTTGAGGGTGAGGGTTAGGGTTAGTGTGAGGGTTAGGTTAAGGGTTACAGGGAGGGATAGGATGAGGATTAGGGTTAGGTTGAGGTTTAGGGTTAAGATTAGGGTTAGGGTGAGGGTGAGGGTTAGGGTTAGGTAAGGGTTACTGTGAGGGTGAGGGTTAGGGTTAGGTTGATGGTTAGGGTTAGGATTTGTGTTAGGCTGAAGGCTAGGATGAGGTTGAGGGTTGGGGTAAGGGTTTGGCTTAGGCTAAGGGTTAAGCTGAGAGTGAGTTTGAGGGTGAGGGTTAGGGTTAGTGTTAGTGTGAGTTTTAGGGTTAGGGTTAGGGTTAGGGTTAGGGTTAGGGTTAGGGTTAGGTTTAGGATTAGGGTTAGGGTGAGGGTGAGTGTGAGGCTTAGGGTTAGGGTTAGGGTTAGGCTTAGAGTTAGGGTGAGTGTTAGCATTAGGGTTTGGGATATGTTGCAGATGAGGCTGAGGATTAGGTTTAGGTTTAGGTTTAGATTTAGGGTTATGATTAGGGTTAGGGTTAGTGTTAGGGTTAGGGTTAGGTTTAGGGTTATGGTGAGGGTTAGGTTTAGGTTTAGGGTTAAGATGAGGGTGACTGTGTGGGTGAGGATTAGAATTAGTGTTAGGGTTAGGCTTAGGGTTAGGGTTATTGATAGTGTTATGATTAGGGTAAAGTTTGCTGTGAGGGTGAGGCTGAGGGTGAGGGTTAGGGTTGGGGTTAGGGTTAGGGTTATTGTTAGGGTTAGAGCTAGAATTACGGTGAGGTTGAGGGTGAGGGTGAAGGTTAGTGTTAGGGTGAGTTTTAGGGTTAGGGTTAGGGTTAGGGTGAGGGTTAGGGTTAGGGTTAGGTTTAGGGTGAGTTTAGGGTTAGGGTTAGTTTGAAGGTTCGTGTTGGGGTTAGGTTAGTGTTAGGGTGAGGGTAAGTGTTAGGGTCAGGTTTTGGGTTAGGGTGAGGTTTATGGTTAGGTTGAGGTTAGGATTAGGTTTAGGATTATTGTTAGGGTTAGGTTTAGGGTTAAGGTTACGGTGAGGGTGAGGGTGAGGGTTAGGTATAGGGTTAGGGTTATGGTGAGGTTTAGCGTTTGCGTTAGGGTTAGAGTTAGGTTTTGGGTGAGGGTGACGTTTAGGGTTAGAGTTAGGGTTAGGTTGAGGGTTAGGTTAGGGTTATGTTTAGGGTTAGTGTTAGGGTTAGGGTTAGGGTGAGAGTAGTACGGTTAGGGTTAGGGTTAGGTTTAGGATTAGGGTTAGGGTGAGGGTGAGTGTGTGTGTTAGGGTTAGGTTTAGGGTTAGGCTTAGAGTTAGGCTGTGGGTGAGGTTTTACGTGAGGGTTAGGGTTAGGGTTAGGGTTAGGGAAAGGTTTAGGGGGAGGGGTAGGATGAGTGTTAGGTTTCGGATTAAGGTTAGGGTGAGAGCTAGGCTAAGGGTGAGTTTTAGGGTTAGGTTTAGGGTGAGGGTTAGGGTTTGGGTGAGGGTGAGAGTTAGGGTTCAGGTTAAGTTTAGTGTTAGGTTGAAGGTTAGGGTAAGGGTTATGTTGAGGGTGAGGGTTAGGTTTAGGTTGAGGGTTAGGGTTAAGTTTAGGGTTAGGCTGATGGTGAGGGTGATATTTAGGGTTAGTGTTAGGGTGAGGATTAGGATGAGGGTTAGGATTAGGTTTAGGGTTAGGGTGAGGGCTAGGGTGAGGTTGAGGTTTAGGGTTAGGGTTAGGGGTAGGATTAGGGTTAGGGTTAGGGTTATGGTGAGTGCGAGGGTTAGGGTTAGGGTTAGGATTAGGATTAGGGTTAGGGTTAGGGTGATGGACAGGGTTAGGGTGAGGTTTAGGGATAGTGTGAAGGTTAGGATGAGGGTTAGGTTTAGGATTAGGGTAAGCGAGAGGGCTCTCCTGAGGGTTAGGGTAAGGGTTAGGCTTAGGCTTAGGGTTAGGCTCAGCATGAGGTTGAGGGTGAGGGTTAGGGTTAGGGTGATTGTTAGGTTTATGGTTAGGGTGGGGGTTAGGATGAGGTTTATGGTTAGGGTGAGGATGATGGTAAGGGTAAAGTTGAGATTTAGGCTGAGGGTGAGGGTTAAGATAAAGGTGAGGGTTAGGGTTAGGTTTAGGGTAAGTGTTAGGGTTAGACTGAGGGCTAGATTGAGGATTAGGGTTAGGGTTAGGGTTAGTGTGAGGTTTAGGGTGAGGATGAGGGTTAGGGTTAGGGTGAGGGTGGGGGTAGGTCTTAGGTTTAAGGTGAGGGCTAGGGTGAGGTTTAGGGTTAGAGTTAGGGTTATTATTAGGGTTAGGTTTAGGATTAGGGTGAGGGTTAGGGTTAGTGTGAGGGTTAGTGTTAGGGTTAGGGTTAGTGTTTGAGGGAGAGTAAGTGTTAGGGTGAGGGTTAGGGTTAGGGTAAGAGTTATGGTTAGGCTGAGGTGAGGGTTAGGTTTAGAGTTATGGTTATTGTTAGGTTTAGGGTTAGTTTTACGGTTACAGTGAGGTTGAGGTTGAGGGTTAGGGTTAGGGTGAGGGTGAGGTTTAGGGGTAGAATTAGGGTTAGGTGAGGGTTAGGGTGAGGGTTAGGGTTACGGTGAGGGTTAGGGTGGGGGTGACGGTAAGGGTAAAGATGAGGGTTAGGCTGAGGTTGAGCGTTACGATAAAGATGAAGGTGAGCGTTAGGTTTAGTGTTAGGGTGAGGATGAGGATTAGATTGAGGATTAGTGTTAGGGTTAGTGTGAGGTTTAGGGTGAGGATGATAGGGTTAGGGTGAGTGCTAGGGTGATTTTGAGGGTTAGGGTTAGTGTTAGGGTGAGGTTTAGGCTTAGACTGATTGTTAGGGTAAGTGTGAGCGGTAGTTTTAGCGTTAGGGTTAGTGTTAGAGTGAGGGTAAATATTAGGGTGAGGGTTAGGGTTAGGGTGAGGGTTATGGTTAGGGTGAGGGTTAGGGTTATGGTTAGGGTTAGGGTTAGGGTTAGGGTTAGAGTTATGGTGAGGTTGAGGGTGCGGGTTAGGGTTAGGGTTAGGGTTAGGTTAGGGTTAGGGTTATTGTTAGGGTTAGGGTTAGAATTATGGTGAGGGTGAGGGTGTGGGTGAGGGTTAGGTTTAGGGTTAGGGTGGGGTTTAGGGTTAGGGTTAGGGTGAAGATGAGGGTGAGGTTTAGGGTTAGATATAGTGTTAGGGGGAGGGTTAGGGTGACGGTTAGTTTTAGGGTTATTGTTAGGGTTAGGGTGAGGCTGAGGGTTAGGGTGAGGGTTATGGTTAGGGTGAGGGTTAGGGTTACGGTTAGGGTTAGGGTTAGGGTTAGGGTTAGAGTTACTGTGAGGGTGAGGGTGCGGGTGAGTGTGCGGGTTAGGGTTAGGTTTAGGGTTAGACTTAGGTTTAGGCTTAGGATTAGGCTGAGGGTGAGGGTGGGGATGAGGGTTAGGGATAGGGTGAGGTTTTGGGTTAGGGTTATAGGGAGGGTTAGGATGAGGGTTAGGGTTAGGATTAGAGTTAGGGTGAGAGCTAGGGTGAGGGTGAGTTTTAGGGTTAGGGTGATGTTTAGGGTTCGGGTTTGGGTTAGCGTTAGCGTTACTGTGAGGGTGAGGGTGCGGGTGAGTGTGAGGGTGAGGGTGAGGCTTAGGATTAGTGTTAGGGTTAGTGTTAGGGTGAGAGTTAGGGTTCAGGTTAAGTTTAGGGTTAGGGTGAGGGTTAGCGTTAGGCTTAAGTTGAGCGTGAGGGTTAGGGTTAAGTTGAGGGTAAGGGTTAGGCTTAGGGTTAGGGTGAGTTTTTGAGTTAGAGTTAGGGTGAGGGTTAGGATGAGGATTAGGTTGATTTTTAGGGTTAGTGAGAGCGGTAGTGTTAGCGTTATGGTTAGTGTAAGCGTGAGGGTAAATATTACGGTGAGGGTTAGGGTTACGGTGAGGGTTAGGGTTAGGGTTAGGGTTATTGTTATGGTTAGGGTTATATGGTTACGGTGAGGGTGAGGGTGTGGGTTAGGTTTAGGGTTAGGATGAGGTTTAGGTTTCGGGTTCGTGTTAGAGTTAGGGTTAGGGTAAGGGTGAGGTTTAGGGTTAGAGTTAGGGTTAGTGTTAGGGTTCGGGATAGGGTGAGGGTTAGGGTTAGGCTTAGGCTTAGGCCGAGCATGAGGGGGAGGGTTAGGGTTCGGGTTAGGCTGAGGTTTAGGGTTAGGGTTAGGGTTAGGGTTAGGGTTTGTGTTAGGTTTAGGGTTAGGGTTAGGGTTACGGTGAGGGTTAGGGTTAGGTTTAGGGTTTGTGATAGGGTTAGGGTTAGGGTTACGGTGAGGGTTAGGGTTGGGTTAGGCTTATGGTTAGGGTGAGGGTTAGGGTTATGTTTTGGGTTAGGGTGAGGGTGAGGCTGAGTATTAGGTTTAGGTTTAGGGTTTGGTTTAGGGATAGGGTTTGTGTTTGGGTTAGGGTTACGTTTAGGGTTAGGGTGAGGGTTAGGGTTTTTTTAGGGTTAGGGTTAGGGTTCCGGAGAAGGTTAGGTTTAGGGTTAGGGTTAGGGTTAAGTTAGGGTTAGGCTGAGGGTGAGGGTGGGGGTGAGGATTAGGTTTATGGTTAGGGTTAGGGTTAGGGTTAGGGTGAGGGTGAGTTGAGGGTTAGGTTGAGGGTTAGGCTGAGGCTTAGGGTTAGGCTGAGGGTGAAGTTGGGGTTGAGTATTAGGGTTAGAGTGATGGTTACGGTTAGGGTTAGGGTTATTGTTAGGGTTAGGGTTAGAGTTATGGTGAGCCTGAGGGTATGGGTGAGGGTTAGGGTTAGGGTTAGGGTGGGGTTTAGGGTTAGGGTTAGGGTGAGGGTGAGGGTGAGGTTTAGGGTTAGATATAGGTTTAGGAGAGGGTTAGGTTGAGGGTTAGGTTTAGGGTTATTGTTAGGGTTAGGGTGAGCGTGAGGATTAGGGTTAGGCTTAGGGTTAGGGATAGAGTAAGGTTTAGGGTTTGGCTTCGGGTTAGAGTTACTGTGAGGGTGAGGGTGTGGGTGAGAGTGAGGGTTAGAATGAGGATTAGTTTTAGGGTTAGAGTGAGGTTTATTTTGAGTATGAGGGTGAGGGCTAAGGTGAGGGTGAGGGTTAGGGATAGTGTTAGGTTGAGGTTTAGGGTTAAGGTGGTGGTTAGGGTTAGTGTGAGGGTTACTGTTAGGATTAGGGTTAGTTTTAGTGTGAGGTTAAGGGCTAGAGTTAGCGTTAGGGTGAGGGTGAGGTTTAGGTTTATAGTTAGGTTTGGGGGAGGGTTAGGGTGAGGGTTAGGGTTAGTGTTAGTTTTAGGGTTAGGGTTAGAGTGAGTTTGAGTGTCAGGGTTAGGGTTAGGGTTAGGCTTAGGCTTAGGGTTAGGCTGAGGGTGAGGGTGAGGGTTAGGGTTAGGGTGAGGTTTAAGTTTAGGATTAGGGTGAGGGATAGAATGAGGTTTAGGGTTAGTATTAGGGTTAGGATGAGGGCAAGGGTGAGTGTGAGGGCTAGGGTTAGCATTATGGCAAGGTTTAGGATTAGGGTTAGGTTTAGGGTTAGGGTGAGTGTTAGGGTTAGGGTTATGGTGAGGTTGAGGTTTTGGGTTAGGGTGAGGGTTAGGGTTAGGGTTAGGGTTAGGGTGAGGGTGAGGGTTAGGATTCGCGTTATGGTTAGGGTTATTGTTAATGTTATGGTTAAGTTTTCGGTGAGGGTGAGGCTGAGGGTGAGGGTTAGGGTTAGGGTTAGGGTTAGGGTGAGGTTAGGGTTAGGTTTAGGGTTATGGTGATGGTGAGGATTAGGGTTAGTGTTAGGGTTAGTGTTATTGTTAGGGTTAGGGTTAGAGTTATCATGAGGGTGAGGGTGAGTGTGAGGTTTAGGGTTAGTGTGAGCATGAGGTTTAGGCTTAGTGTAAGGGTTAGGGGGAGTGTTAGGGTGAGGGTTAGGGTTAGGTTTAGTGTTAGGGTTAGGGTTATTGTTAGGGTTAGGGTTAGAGTTATTGTGAGGGTGAGGGTGAGGGTGACTTTTAGTGTTAGGGTGATGGTGAGGTGTAGGGTTAGAGTTAGTGTTAGGGAGACAGTTAGGTGAGGGTTATGGTTAGGTTTAGTGTTAGGGTTAGGGTTAGGGTGAGGGTTAGTTTGAGCTTTAGGGTTAGGGTTAGGGTTAGGTTTAGGATTAGGGTTATGGTGAGGGTGAGGGTGAGGGTTAGGGTTAGGTTTAGGCTTATGCTTAGTTTTAGGCTGTGGGTGAGAGTGGGGATGAGGATTAGTTTTTGGGTGATGGTTAGGGTTAATGTTAGGTTTAGTGTTATGATTAAGGTTAAGGTTAGGATTAGGCTTAGGGTGAGGGCTAGGGTAAGGGTGAGGGTTAGTGTGAGGGTTTGGCTTAGGCTGTAGGGTTAGGCTGATGGTTAGGTTGAGGGTGAGGGTTAGGGTTAGGGTGATGCTTAGGATTATGGTCAGGGTGAAGGTTAGGATGAGGGTTAGGGTTAGGGTGAGGGTTAGGGTGAGGGTGACGGTAAGAGTAAAGCTGAGGGTTAGGCTGAGAGTGAGGATTAAGGTAAGGTCTAGGGTTAGGGTTAGGGTTAGGGTTAGGGTGAGGGTGAGGTTAAAATTGATGCTTAGGTTTAGGGTTAGTGTGAGGTTTAGAATGAAGATGAGGGTTAGGGTTAGAGTGAGGGCTAGGTTGAGGGTGAAGGTTAGGGTTAGGCTTAGGGTGAGGTTTAATGTTAGGGTGATGGTTAGGGTTAGTGTGAGTGTTAGTGTTAGGGTTAGGGTTAGTGTTAGGGTGAGGGTAAGTGTTAGTTTCAGGGTTAGGTATAGGGTGAGGGTTATGGTTAGAATGAGGGTAAGGGTTAGGGTTAGGGTTATTGTTAGGTTAGAGTTAGGGTTACATTCATGTTGAGGGTGAGGTTTAGGGTTAGGGTGTGGTTTATGTTTAGGGTTACGATTAGAGTTAGGATTAGGGTGAGGGTGAAGTTTAGGGTTAGAGTTAGCGTTAGTGATAGGGTTAGGGTGAGGGTGAGGGTCAGTGTGAGGGTTATGGTTAAGCTTAAGCTTAGGGTTAAGCTTAGGCTTAGACTGAGAGTGAGTGTGAGGGTTATGTTTAGGGTTAGGGTGAGGGTTAGGTTTAGGGATAGGGTGAGAGTTAGGGTTAGGGTTAATGATAATGTTAGGGGTAGGGTTAGGGTGAGGGTGACAGTAAGGGTAAAGGTGATGGTTAGGGTTAGGATCAGGTTTAGATTGAAGGTGAGTGTTAGCTTTATGGTTAGGGGTAGGGTTACGCTTAGGGTTAGGGGGAGAGTTAGGTTTAGGGTTAGGGTTAGGGTTAGTGTTAGCGGTAGTGTTAGGGTGAGGGTTAGGGTGAAGGTGAGGGTTAGTGTTAGGATCAGATTTAGATTGAAGGTGAGTGTGAGGGTTATGGTTAGGGGTAGGGTTACGCTTAGGGTTAGGGGGAGAGTTAGGTTTAGGGTTAGGGTTAGTGTTAGTGTTAGGGGTAGGGTTAGGGTGAGGGTTAGGGTGAAGGTGAGGATTAGGGTTAGGATTAGGATTAGGATTAAGTTGAGGGTGAGTGTTAGGTTTAGTGTTAGGGTTAGGGTTAGGGTGAGTGTGAGGGCTAGGGTTCGGGTTAGGGTGAGGTTTAGGGTTAGGGTTAGTGTTAGGGGTAGGGTTAGGTTGAGGGTTAGGATGAGGGTGAGGGTTAGGGTTAGGGTTAGGATTACGATTAGGGGTAGTGTTAGGTTGAGTGCTTCGGTTAGGCTTAGGTTTAGGATTAGGCTTAGCATTAAGCTGAGGGTGATGGTGAGGTTTAGGGTTAGGGTGAGATTCAGTGTGAGGGTGAGGGTTAGGCTTAGGGTTACGATTAAGATTAGGGTAAGGGTTAGGGTGAGTGTGAGGGTTAGGGTTAGGGTTAGGGTGACAGTATGTATTAGGGTGATGGTTAGATTTAGAGTGAAGAATATGGTTAGGATGAGGGTTAGGGTTAGGGTTATTGTTAGTGTTAGGATTGGGGTTATGGTTACGGTGAGGATCAGGGTTGAGGTTTAGGTTTAGGGTTAGGGTTAGAGTTTGGGTTAGGGTTAGGGTTAATGTTAGGTTTATGATTAGGTTGTGATTTAGGGTGAGGTTGAGGGTTAGGATTAAGGTTAGGTTTAGGACTAGGGTTAAGGTGAGGGTGAGTGTGAGGGTTAGGATTAGGGTTTGGGTTAGCATTAGAGTTAGGGTGAGGGTGAGGATGAGAGTTAGGGTTAGGGTGAGGGTTGGGGTTAGGGTTAGAGTAACGGTTAGGGTGAGGGTTAGGCTTAGGCTTAGGTTTAGGGTGTGGGTTAGGGTGAGGGTGAGAGTTAGGGTGAGGGTTAGGCTGAGGGTTACGGTTAGGGTTAGGGTTGGGGTTAGGCTTAGGCTTAGTATTAGGCGGAGGGTGAGGGTGAGGGTGAGCTTTAGGGTTAGCTGAGGGCAAGTTTTAGGGTTAGATTTAGCATTAGATTGAGGGCTAGTTTAAGGGTTAGGGTTAGGGTTAATGGTAGGTTTAGGGTGATGGTGAGTGTAAGGGTTAGGGTTAGTCTTAGGCTTAGGCTTAGGCTTAAGGCCAAGCATGAGGTTGAGTGTGAGGTTTAGGTGTAGTGTCAGGGTTAGGGTTTTAGGGTTAGGGTGAGGGCTATGATGAGGTTTAGGGTTAGGAATAGGGTTAGAGTGAGGGCTAGAGTGAGGGTGAGGCTTATGGTTAGCGTTAGGGTGAGGTTTAGGGTTTGGATTATTGTTAGTGTTAGGGTTAGAGTTAAGTTCAGAGTTAGGGTGAGGGTGAGGATTAGGTTTAGGGTTAGGGTGAGATTTAGGGTTACGGTTAGGGTGAGGGTGAGTGTTAGGGTTAGGGTTAGGGTGAGTTTTAGGATGAGGTTTAGGGTTAGGATTAGGGTTAGGGTGAGGGCTAGGGTGAGGTTTAGTGTTAAAGTTAGGGTTAGGGGGAGGGTTAGGGTGAGGTTTAGGCTTAGGTTTATCAACTCCACCGCACAGACTGTCTTGATTCCAGAGGGATATTGTTTTAGTACAGCATCTACATAATGGCATCAGGAAGAAGAGGACCATGTTGCTAAAAATCCTGTCATTTGTAACATCTCCACAGATAAAGCATGGAGCCTAAAAGACAAGACTGGGCAGGCCGAGCAGCTCAGTAGTGGGATAGACAAACTGGTTCTTTAAGAGAAAATCTAAACAATTCCAACTTTTCAATCTGTCCAGAGACCAAGAAAACCTTTCAATTTTTGAAATATTACTTAAAAATCAGGAGAGGAATATAGAGAATTCTACAACCAAATGCCAAAACCGATTTTGGTCAGAGCAGCAAGATAAGGCCTCCTGCCTATCTCTACACCAAGTTTGAAGACTCTTCTGTGCTAGCCACTGCTGCCTTCAACAATTGACAAACAAATCAGAGTTGATCATGAAAACTGTGCTCCCTGCTACTCTCTTCAGCCTATAGAGACCTCTATGCCATCTAGAAATCAAAGGGGACCAAGTCACTCATCCACCACAGGCTAGACCCAGACCCAATCAGGTGCCCTTTCTGTGCTGAGATTTGTGTTTATTGTCTCTCTTCCCCAACTGGAGGCAGACAGGTACTGACCAAGGCATTTTTTTGTTAGTCATAGGGCTTATACTGCCCCTGAGCTCTTTTTGCTCAAAACTTGCACTCTAACACTGAGCCACAGTGCCACTTCCAACCATGGCTTCTTTAAGGGCGATTCAAATTCTAAGCTTCAGTAGACCAGGGTACTTCTGCAGTCTTCACAATGCTCCACTGTAATTGGAAAATCATTCTCTTTCATGCAAGGTAACATCAAATGCAATACTGGGTCTTGCTACATTGATGTAAGGAGAGATCTTTTATGCCTCTCTATAGCTGCCATCCTGCAAATCCTATAGATGTGCTGGACGGCACAGATGAAATGGCCTCAATCGGCCAACTTCAATGGCCAACATTGGTCCAAAATTACAAAGTCAGGTGACAATATCCTCCTCATTCTGATAAGGTTCAAACCATTTTATGCCAAGCTGAACTGAATGGGCCACCTCCAGAAGCTGCAATTGTCTCCTACCATGCACTAAATCATAACCCTTTGAATAGCAGTGGGAACAGATCAATATGGAAGACACTAAATATCCCATGTACTCACTAGAAGCTGTCTTTAGCAACAACCTCAAGCCTGACCAAGTCTTCCCTTTCCTTGATGTAGATGATCAGGTCCTAGAAACACCCAGAACTAAAGGCTCCTCAGTTTCTAACCTCAGCAGTCCTCCATCCTTCAAAATGGCTGTTGCCATTTTGTGTTTTATTCTCTCAATACCATTACAACATCTCGTGTGCCCGAAGTACCAACCAAGCTAAAAGTCTGGAGCAGCATCCACACCATGCGAAGTCTGACTTTGGAGGGTCACAGCTGAGGTGACAACACCCAAGCAGAGACCATAGATCCCCCTGGCTAATTGTGTTGGTAGAAGTAGCTGGCCTGATAATCGATCTGGCTATACTAGTCCCTGTTTCAAATAAAGCCTGCATCTAGAGGGCTGGAGTGAGATCAATGGAGCCTGAACTGGCCATGTGCTCAAAAATCAGCCACATCCTAAAAGGGAGAATACTGAGTTCCAAGTTTTCATCAAACCTGGAACCAGATCTGTCATACTGAATGGAAAAGGAGGACTCCAAAAGATGTCCTTAATACAAAGCTGGGTTTTCAGCACCAAGAATGAGTCATGTTCTGTTTGGGTACAGTGGAGCACATGAGAATGGTTTCACAAAGCAACACAACCTGATGAGCACGTGAAGCCCTAATCCTGTGATAGGAAAGTCAAGAGACACCTAGCAGCATTAATATAAAAACATCACAAGTTGTGGAGGTGGGAGGGAAAGGATGGTAGGGGAAAAAACAAAGGAGGAGGCAAAAATCCTTGATAAGAAATGTACTCATTACCTTCTAATGTAACTGTAAACCTTCTGTACAGTATTTTCCCGATAAAAAACCTTATTTAAGAAATGTACTTATATAAGAAATGTACTCATTACCTTCTAATGTAACTGTAAACCTTCTGTACAGTATTTTCCCAATAAAAAAACTTATTTAAAAAATCATCACATGCCTGACAAAAGACATTCTCCTTCAAAATAGCACAGCACATATAGCAAGCCTAGCACAGGAAGACATTTCAGCTCCATAGCAATCAACCAAGGCGGCAGCAGAAAAAGGAGCATGGAATCCCAAACCTTCTCACAGGGCAGCCCTCACCTGGGCCATGTTCTGGAAGTTACAGGGCAGGGAAAAATCCTACCCTAGAGAGATGTGTCATTTCAGTCAAGGAGTCTGACAAATGCATCCAAGCTCACATCTACACACAACCAGTTTGTTACATATTTCTGTTATCACCGGCCACGGTAGCCTGTCCTGGTGAGAGACAGGATGGAATTCTTCCAACCAGAATGTTCAGGGAACACTTACAGGCATACAACAAACCAAGAATGTATGCTCGACCTTCTCACAATGAGGCACAGGTCCAAAGACATCTGTCTCTACCTGAAGGGAACTCTTAGTAACACTAGAACTTCATGGTTCATTCTCATTCTCTGAGGTCCAAATAAATCGACTCAGGCCACAGATATCTTGTAAGGGGGCTGGGGAAGCTACTGTAATAATTAAGCCCTTTCCAGCAAGGAATGCCCCCCAGTCCCAGTATATCAAACATGTGCTAAGAAGCCCCCACAACTATCAAACAGCTCCCTGAAGCAAGTTGCCTGATGTTTGCTCCTCTGGCACAATACAGATGTAGCACCACAACTCGAGAGGAGTGAAAAACTGTGAAGCTGGCTTGGGCAAGTTAGTTAAGAAGCAGTTCTCATGTCACTCAGGCAGAGAAAAACATCAATAAGGCCCAGCACCTCTTATCTAGATCCTGTAGGCAGATGATATGAGCAAAAGTAGCCCACACAAGGCTATGAAGTTCATGGCCATTCAGATCCCTTAGTAGGTATATTTGTGCATAGCCCAGTCCAGAAAACATGACATGAGTAACAAGTTCCACAAGAATTAGCAGTGAATGGGAAACTGGAAGAGGAAATAACTCTCAGGCCCAACTAGAGAAAGTATTTCCAAGGGGGTCTAAATTATTTTCAGTGGAGAAACTGACACATCCTCTCTAGAATATTAGACTTTCCTTCCTAATTTATAGAGGAAATGCTTACATTCTAGTACCTCATCTAGCACCATACCAGAGCTGTGCAGCATGTCTTACCACTGAGGTGCTCCAGAAGTATCTCACCCAGTTCTCTGCAAACACTCACCCCTCCACCAGTTAGATGTCTATAGACATTTTGTCACAATGGAATATACCTCCATTATCCAGAAGATGTGAATTAAACTAATGCTTAGGACAGGTCCCAATGGTAAAGGGTAGCCCAGCACTAATGAGGTAGAAGGGTCCTGACATAGCTGTCAGTTTTCACACAGAAAGGCCAAATACTCTGAGGTCTTTGCTGCATAGGACCACAGGCAGCGCCTTCAAACTCTGATTACCAGTATTGTGAGCAGAGTTCTCTGGGGAAAAAGCCAGAGATCTTCTACTGAAGAACATCCAACTTAGGTAAAAGATTTCTTCACCCTGTAAAGACAAAATCTGTTAAGTCCTATAGATTTTCTGGCCTTGTAAAGGCAATTATCAGAATCCCTCTTTGGAGTGCCCACCTACTTTTTTATGACTTCAAAAGCTCAAGTACCCTTTGCCAAGGAAGACTATCATTCCTAACTTGAATCTGTTCCTAAGCCATGGTCGTTCAGAGCAACAGCTTTTGTTATTTCCTTGAAGCCGTGCTACTTTGCATGAATAGGAGGCATTAAGGGAGTTCACAAAGGTAACACAGCCACACTCAGTTTGCTGAGGCTTATGCTTCTGGGGTTGAGAGATTAAGCAACTTTTGCTCATTTTCCTTGAACTGTTATTCAACAGTTCCCTCAGCTATAGACTGCTGTCCTCTGGACACTGCACATAATTGTGAGCTTAGTGTTCTGTGTTCTTCTAGGAATGTGTACAATGCAGTGACCAAACAATGATGTCTTTACAAGTTATGATGAGGGACTATTTCCCATCATGCTTTCCATCTGGGCTACTCCTTAGTGTTAGGACAAGTCTTAGACCCCAGGAATGCAAGCTCTGCAGTCTTAACCAACGGCCTTTTCTCTGCAAACCTGTTTTATCCAACAATCAGTATCAGTAGGACATCTTAGTTCAAGAGCTTCTGAACAGTAAGGTCACTTCTGCCTTTCATAGTTCAAGCATTCAGGAAATTAAGGAATACTTCAATGGCACTTTGCAAGTGAAACGATTCTTTCCCTTCACACAGAATTCAAGATGCTGACATGGTTACAAGATTGACAATGCAGCACATTACAGAATACATGCTTGATAATGTCCTGAAAATGCAACAGCCAGGCTGCTGCCAGCTAACATGAGCTGAGGTCATTAGACCCTGAAGAGCAGGTTCACCACCTGCATGGAATCAGGAAGCTGAAAAGATACTTCTGTTACCTTTCTTAAAATCCAAACAAAACAGACTGTCAACAGCCGCATCTTTGACTATAGAGAAATAGCAAGTTCTTTATGGAAACTGGATGTCTTCCCCCATGTAAGCATTTCACAGTGGTTATAGGGCCCTCAGAGTGCAGAAGGCACTTGTAATGCAGCTCATCATCATGAGGATTTGCTCACTGTAAGAGCATGAACAACTCTAGGGGACACTTCTCTGAAGAGACTCAGTTCCACCAACACGATACTCTTCATGAACCCAAGAAACCCATAAGCTGTTCACAATACTCCCTTTGTGCAACATCAGACAGAGATGCACAGTTTGTTCATTACAAGCAAAGGAAAAATGTGGTTAATTCTGTCCAGCACATGAATACTAGTCTGACCTTATTGCTAGTGAGAACCTGCTTGACCTTCCCATGGAAATCATCATAGGTAATTCAGCCCAAGTACATGAGGAAATTTCCAGATACTCAGCCTTACTGAAGTAACTGAAAAGGAACAACGACCTTTACAAAGCACCACATCCCAAAGTTCTCCTACCAGTCACTCAAGATCAGAGACATATCACAGAAAAGATTTCCTGTCCAAAACCACAGCATTGGGCAGACCCAAGAGCCAGTACTTGAACTCCCATCGCCACAGAGCCATGGCAATCAGCATGTCCATCTTTCCAATGGACAACTCCTAGACAGGACACAAAGCAGACATAAGCCCTCCTTCCAGCCAGCTTCAGGATGACAGGGACATCCTGTGACACCAAAGAATAGAGGTCAGGCCATGTGTGAGAGCCACTGGGGCTGCACATAGGGATGTCATCATGAGACAAGAGCCTATATGATTATTTCTTAACAGCAAGTGAAGCCCACAGATCTCTTTGGTGCTTGTGTAGACTGAGCTTTGATCATTTTAGGTGTGATAATGCTCCAATAATACCAGCAGTACCCCCAAAACATCCATATTTTTCTAGATCAAATGAGGGTCTAGATACTAAGACAATGTTATAGACATCTAGCCAGGCTGGCCTCTCCTGTTATTCCCAATGGTACTCATTGACCCATTCATAATCAGAACCTAGGATGGACATATAAAACCTGCACATCAGCTCAACATAAGGGGAATACCATATGACAGCTATCAAGAAAACAGATTTTTAAGGACAATGTCTGGAGTCATCTGTATCTACATAGAATCTACTTGATCCAATCTGAGATGAGTCTCGGGGTTCAGTCTCAACTCAAAGCCACTGAGCCTATCATAGAACAAGACATGCCACTTGCTCTAACACAAGGCAGATAGTTCCTGATAACCAGCTGCTATGGGTTTACTAGCTCTTTCAAGGCAAGTCAACACAGATTCATATTCTATGGCTAAAATAGGCAATTTATAGGCATTTTCTATAGAAATAAATGCAATTGACCCGTTATCCAATCACCTGCCTCTTTCTCTATCACATGAAGACAGTCCTTACAACAAATGTCCTGACATCCCTGGTCCTCTGGTAATATCCTAATGAAGAATTCCACCTATGTCTTCTCATACTTCAAGGAAATGATCAAACCATTTGGGCTGAAGAAAAATGTCTTGCTCCGAGTACTAGCTATTCAGGTGTGGCCTTTATAACTCCCACAGCTTCAGTATGCTTCAGGTAGACAACACTACTGAAGCTTAGATTCTGAACCCGCCAGTGCTTAGCCTTTGAGTGAGCTAGTCTGCTAGTTACTGGTGGAAGGACTAGTGAGTACACATTGTCTCTGTATGCAAAAAGTCCCCAGTAAGGACCACTAGCTTAGAGGATGAACCAAACTAAACTAACTCTCCAAGGAAGATCAGCAGCTCTGAGGAGGGAACCATCTTGCATGTGCTATTTGCCTCGAACTCAATCGTCATGAGTAAAAGAATCCAAAGTGCCAGTCATAAAATCCCAAAGGATAATGACTGAGACAAACAGGCCTCTGAAACACCACTCAAGTCCTGCAACTTCTGAAGCTCATTTTGCCATACCAGGGAGGTATAAACTGCTAGTCCTTAGGAAGTTTAGTCAATAGCTGCTGATAAATGCCCTACAGTGTGCACAGAGGACACCTACCATGATAAAGATCCAGCCCCAAAATGTCAGCATTAAAAAGGCTGAAGAATCCTACCAAATTGGTAGTTTGACCTTGTAGTTCAAACACTTTGCAATGTTAGAAGTATGGACACGGTTCAGTGTTGCCAGCTCATCCTCAGTGCCAACTTGGTGGATGATGTGGACTTTCCAAAAATTCTGGAGGTGGGTTCCACTTCCCTGCCCTCACCCCTGGGTGATTGGCACCTGAATTCCTCGAGGCAGATGGGGTGGGGGACTTGGACAATAGGTC
This sequence comes from Dipodomys merriami, assembly GCF_024711535.1. Lineage (NCBI taxonomy): Eukaryota > Metazoa > Chordata > Mammalia > Rodentia > Heteromyidae > Dipodomys > Dipodomys merriami. The sequence goes on along the minus strand of NW_027202487.1, from coordinate 187,966 downwards.
CCGGAACCTGCCAGACCTGTGCCATGAACTTGCAAGACTCTGAACTCTCAACCTCCCTGGGAACCTGCCCCCTAACCGTGACCCTAGCTAAGCCTCTCTACCTCTGCTTCAACACTCCATTAGAGTTCATCTGGTCTGTGGAGATTGTTTTCTGCTCTTTCTTTAGTACCTTCATAGCTCAGTACCCTCATATCTCAGTTTCCCAAGAGTATTAAATGTACTGGAGGCTGCAAGTTCTTTGGAGGACACAGGTCCATTTGCATTACTGGCTTTCTAATAAAAACGCACAATTCAACCTCTCAAAACATGGGTTCTGTGTATCTCACAATCAGTTTCCCATATAACAGAAGGATGCATAGGAATACAGCTTAGGATTTCTAAGTTTCTTGATGTGGAAGAATCACAGCCCCCCTCCAAAAAAAGTATCTATGGAGAGAACAGCATACAACTGCAGAAGCAAGTTTCTTTCCCACTATTTGCTCTGAGCACTTTTTTCTTAGAATTATCACAAAGTGTCTCCTTTTTTCCCCAATATCACAGGTGTCTAGGACTACTGGATCTTAGATTCTGAACCCAGAAGTGCTTTGACTTTGGCCAAGATGATCTGCTACATATTGCTAAGAGGAATACAGAAGGGACATATGCACTTGTATCGAAAGCCTCTAGTCAGGATCACAAATATTTAGGAGAGATTCAATGACCCACCACATCTGGTCACTGACAGTGTCATGTCAACAACCTATACCCAGGAAGGTGTTCCTAAAAACGTTGTGACCCAGAATCATTCAACAACTCCTGGTGCCCAAGTGAAACTTCACTGATCAACGTGGGCCACCTAAGCAGAATCAGGTGGTAATGTTCCCTTCGCAATTAAAATTCAGGGATAATGTCTGCTATCAAGCCAAAAGGACAAGAGAGTTCAGAAAGGTCAACAGTTTGACCTAACCACAAAACTTCCTTCTAGACAAACAAGGAACTAGATCAAGACAGCCAGAGAATCTCTGCCCACTTCCTGTCTGCTTTTCCTTTAGATGCAATACAAGGCATTTCCCTGTGCAAATCAGGAAGACAGGTTAAAACAAGGATACAGACACACTCTGAAAATCCTGGAAAGAAGTGTGCTCAGTCCTCAAAGCAGTGGCATGCCTACACTTCTCACCAAATACTGGAAGACACAGCCAGAGAACTATCAAGCTTTCATCCATGGACACTGCACATTGTTTCCTCTGGAAAAAAAGATCCTTCTTTCCTGGTATCTGGATGAGTACTGCGATGATAGGCAGCTCTTCCAAGGATGGCCCATATTCTAATAGACCCCAAGCCAAGATGAGGCACCTTTTCAGTAGAAAATACGTGTAATCTCAATAGAATAAAAAGGCTTTGTCAATGACCTGCAATTCATTTGCTGTTGAAGCTATACCTAGCCCCATAAGGAACTGTGAGTTGTCCTTCAAGGCTACCTTAGTCTTCTGTTCTTATCCATAATGACAAGAAAATCTTTACCCCAATGCATAGTCAAGCACCCACTTGGAATGATATTTCAAGATCACTCAGGCAGTTTGTCTGGTATATTCCCAGAGTCTTGAGTGACAGAGAAACTAAGGATCTATGAAGTAATCCAGAAATCCACAGGAGAAAAGTCGACATCCTAGAATTCAAGACCCCAGCAGCATACCACTATGGAGCAACTAGTCCATATTCTGTTATGAGTGAAGCCCAGGTCAGTTTATTATACAGGTAGGAACCAGAGTCTAAGTCACTGACACAGCAGCTAATGTGCAATCTCCAACTCAATGTACTATACATCTGTTCTTAATAAAGTAGCTTTGGAAAGTACCAGCCCAGAAACCCACAAGGACACAGACAAGCCTAATTCTCTCACCTGTCTTTGTCTGGGGTGATTTTTACCATCTGGAGATGCTAGATGTGGGCAAATTCATGCAGCCATATGAGCAGAGGACTTCATAATGGTGGCTGAGAATTTGGTAGCTGCCCAAATGGTAGATAAGGGACCTGTCATTTCCACCATGTAGCTGCAGCTGACCAAACAAGGTCAGCTACCTTGAGGGGGTCCTCTTACCATTTATGGTTGTGACTGACCAAATGGCATGTCACTCCAAAGTGAGGAGGAGGGACCTGATTATTGGCTGTCTGTATCCGAAGTGCTCTTTGCCAGCTTCTCAGAAAGGAGCACCTCAGGCTGACAGCTCTGGTTTCCTACAGAATGACTTGTGTTATCAAAAACACTCACTTGTTATACAGAAGTCGGGTTGCAGTGTGTTTAATGTTACCAGGATTACTCAGAATTAAAATCTCCATAGCCATAGATACCAGATTCTGCCCCAGCTTAATACCAACCAGACTATTCAGAGAAAAGAAATTCCTCAAGTCTGCAAATGGCAGCATCAATAGCAGGTTATCGGTAGATCCTGCCAATTTGCCTCCCAGGCAATTTCTACAGCCTGCAAAAGATTAAAAATTTCCTGAAGAAAATGGAAGGCAGCTACCATGAAAACAGCATTGTAATCTACCGTTGACCTGGAGCTTCCAATGTCTGAAATTAGGTATAGGACATACCTGAAGAGGCACCAGTGTTCTGACTTGCTGCAGTTTGGTTTAGCCTCATCCCATGTGGCACTTTAGGTAATATCCACTCTGATTCTTGATAACATAGGAGTCAAAACTCCTGTGGAGATTGTGAGAACATCAGTGGAGATTGTGAGAACATCAGTAAAGTTAAAGGACTCAACCAAGTGTGGTACTTCCTGAACAAAACCAATGCTACACACAGGCATTCTTTCAATAGCACAGAAAGGAGTGGGAGGGAGAGATGGAGGAGAGTGATGAAGGGGACTAATTGTCCAAGAAGCATTTTACTCAAACTTACAAGTGGAATTGAAACCCCTTTGTACAACTACTTCAAGATAATTCTGTTCAAGTCTCAGGTAGTTCAAAATAGGCACAGGAAAATTAGAGCAGGGGCAATTTGACCCATGGTGAAGAAAGTTGCCCACCCAGAAGGGCATTCAAGATTCCTTCCTAAGGGGACACAGTTTATCTTCGTCAATTGAGAGATGCCTTTCTCACCTTGAGTCTGCCCTTCACCCAAACTAGTCATGAGCCACGGGATGACTGCAGGAAGTACCCAGTCTGCTTCGGGAAGTTTAAGAAGCTGATGTTAACTATAAGGTCACTCCTTCCATTGTGAGTGTAGGGACTGTAGTTGAAGAATTTCTCTCACATTCACAGTATGTGTCAGCTTGTACAATGCAAAATCCCCTCAGGAACAGGCTTAGTATATTCCATATATTTCAAGCCCAATTTAGTCCAGGAAACGCTTTGCACCAGATGAAATGTAGATCAAGCTTTCATTCTGAGGAGGTACAAGGTAATAAGCACAAGTGCAGTCAAGGGTGTCAGTGGCAATCTATATAAAGATATATAAATATACACACATATTTTCTTGATCCTTTTGCACCTGGGCTGCTTCTATAACTTGGCTATTGCGAGTACTGCAACGAACGTGTGGGCAGGTGCCTTTACTCTATCCTGATTTGCAATGGTTCTGTTCTTAATTTGGGGAATCTCATACTGTCTTCTATAGTGGTCATACTAATTTACATTCCCACTATTACCAAATTCCTCCCTACACACACACCCCAAATCATATTCAATTCTTGTCATTCTGACTGAAGCGAAAGGGAATTTTAATATTGTCTTGACTTGCATTTCCTTTATGGCCATCTAGAACGAGGAAGTTCATTCAAAAGGTGGTTCAAGGTAACTATTGGAAGAGATGCACAAAAAGAAGCTAAGTGCAGAAGGGAAGTCCCCCTTGGCATTTTACCAGGTTTTTTCCAGTTCAGAATTTGGAGTCTCTTGCTGAAAGGCAGATACTAGCCCATATTAAGCTTTCATAGCTGTCATGCCCAAGAAACCTTGAGCACTACCATCCTCCCTGCCTTTTACTACATATCAATAAATATGGACAATACCTTCTCTTATTCCTCAGTGACTGTTACTTTGGTGTTTTTATGGGAAGGCCAATAGGCCTTAGGTGAGGCCTCAGTTTCACCCAGCTCTCTTGTTCCCTGTCCCAACATGGTCAATAGAAAAATCACTGATCATTAGTATACCACAGAACATGTTACTGACACTGCAGCAGTTAGATTTTAGGATGAGGAAGTAGCAAGTGCTCTGAAAAGCACCTAGATGCTACATTATGGGAGATAGAGCTACAAGGAAAGCCTTGGAGCCCTATTATCTTTAGTGATGGTTTTAGATGCCTAAAGTACACAGAAATATCACTTCTGACTTCCACCTAAGTAACAAGGATGCATTTTCTTCCTTTACCACAAAGTCAAAGGACCCTCCAGTTTTGAAGATATTTATAGCACACATGACATTTTGGAATACTGCTCGAAGACATCTTCGAGTGAGCTCAGAAACTAGGGGTCAGTCTGAAGGAGCAAAAGATAACTGGTCTTTTACCTTTACTTTCTGCCCTAACTCTCATGGGGTTTGACAGAGTAAAGGGGACAATACTGGAAGGAGGTCCATGCAGGAATCAGTAGGAAAGGTATACCTGACAAACCATTCTCTCTTTTCCTGACTATTGGGAGCTCCAATGAATACAACTACTATAAGTAGCAAATCTGTCATTTAAATTTCAAGAACAGGCAGCTCAGATTCCCAATGACCCGGATATCAGATCTCAGTCTTCACCTTTGGACTCATGATGATATTTCTATGACAAGGAGGAAGAGTCCTGTTAAATAGATTGGCTCAGTGTAAAATAAAACCAAAAATGAGCTGCTATGATATTGTGGCTTCTTAGAAGGCACCCAAAACAGTTATTCAAAGTCCACCCAATGAGCAAAGATATACTTCATCTTTTGTTAAGAGAAACAGTCTAACATAAGGATAGTCAATCATGTATACTAATAGCCATTGGATTGGCTGGCTTGTCAGAGCCCAGAAGATGAAACACAAGTAAGTCTGAAGAGACAGAGGGAATTACGGGATTATCGTAACTTAAAGTAGGGTCTGCCAAGGCCAGAACCTGGGATGTACTTACTGTCAAGTAGACAGGGTGACTTGCCTAGCACTCAGACAGCTTTGCATTTGGGCACCCAATGAGTCCATACTCAGACTTCCCACTCTGGTTCTGTCAGCAAATGACACAGACTCCAAACTCTCCATAAGGTACCACACTGAGATCATTCAACTGCCTCTCACTGGAATGGCAATTGCATCTGACCTTTAAACCAGGAGAAGTGTTTTACAATGCTGTGGTAGATATTTATTCTTAGTAGACATCTCCTCCCTCATAGCTTATGGTGTACACTGTTTATGTATAATCTAGGCATTTAGAAGACTAAACCACCATACAAGTCACCCATTCCAGGGACAGAGTAGAGTATACCAACCATCCTGAGACACAAGAGATCTTCATTCTTTCAGAGAGATCTACAAGCACTTAAGACACAGATCCCACCCAGGCTATGTCACCCTAGCAGGCACTGGGCCTCCCCAGCCCTACCACTGAAAAGAAATGTATCAAATGGCCCACATTTTAACATCTACATGACCTATCCCTAGAAGCTGACATCACAGCCAGCTTAGGCATGCATCTACCCCCCCCCCCACGCACACACTTCCTCCAGCTACAGTGGTCTATTCTTCAGTCATAGGATAAGAATTTCATCTAGAAGGTATTTTTAGACAGAGAGAAGGTTCTATGATGCCGATAACAGCAAGACCACACCTTAAGTAAAATCAGATATGAGACCATCTATAGACACCACATATGTCTACAGACTGCCTGAATACAGACCGGCCTCTCTGGGCCTACTCCTGTCTTTTGATACCGAAGAGAAGGTCACTAGTCCATTCTTGGATAGTTCAAGTTGTTTCCTCTGCCTACTGGGAGCACAACAAATTGAACAGTATGCCCTAATAATCAGCAACATCAATCAGTACTTATCAAAGCTAGCCTGCAATTACTGCTTCATATTTTGCCAGGAAACTGCAATTCACCTTATAGACCTTCCTAAAAGGATAGGAAATAGATCCAGCAAGCCTCACTCTGTTTCTATCTCAGGAGTGGAACCAGCAGGACACAGAATGGCCATGGGTAAGATTACAAAAATACTTTTCAAGCCAACATTTCCTGGAGACACACAGAAGAATAGGATTCGCCCAGAAAGAAGTCCATGTCACCAAGGCCTAACACAGCTCACTTAGGTTTTGCACTGAGAATGACTAGCAGTATCTCCCAGAGGGAAATGACTAGAGAACTTCCCACTCTGGCAAGAGGTCAGGCACAGGTACAGGAGACCAGCAAGAAACCCCACATTAGTTGAGCAGAATGTTTAAACCCATTGCATTTCACCAGTACTCCAAAAATAATTGCAATGGGAAGGAAAGATTCATCCCTGGGCCAAGCTGGTGCTTGGATCTATCTTCACACATTCCAAGGGCTCACCCCTGGTCAGTCTTCATCTTTGAAGTGATGATTCCAGAACTCTTAATGGTCTGCCTACAGTCAACAGCTAACTTCTGTAGACCAGAGACATGTGCAAGGTACAGAAGACTGACTGAAGTATACAAACCAGATATGATCACTAGGGAGGCACAGAACTTACTTCCTTGGTTCTGAAATTACTCACATGGTAATTACCAAGGCCATATAACATTAACCACCTAAGAGCTAGACAACTACTAATCATATAAAAAAATAAAGATGCCCAACCGTATGCTAGATAAGTTAAATATCTACCACTGAAACTTTACTGTATCATCTATAGGTCTAGATCCATAGATGCCTCTAGAAATGGCATTGGCTATAGCAATACGGGATAATTCACAGGACAACTGGAAATACACTGTACACACACCTAGATACCAGAAGCTAGTTCATTCTGTGCAAGTATTCTGAGATGCTGCTCGAGAGGTCGGAGACCTACTGGGATTTTTAACTTCTGCTCTGGTCACAGTGTCCTGGTAACTAAGTAACTGGAGAGTTCGAAATGCAGCTATACAGAAGAGTCACACCGTAAAACAGATCTGTCTTCTCTTCAGAGACTAGGTTCTCCAGAAAACAGATCACTGTATTTCCATGATGACCAATTTTATTTGTTGGTTGTGGATACAGTTCCCAAACTCTAACCAAACACTGGTCTAAGGTGGATTAGTACCTGGAGAAGTGATCAGTGTCATCAATCAGTTGATTTTTTGGAAAGATCATTTTAGCATTGAGGGGCCCAATTCAATCAGTTGAGGGGCCTGAAAAGCAGAGACAAGTCTTCCTGAAGACCTGCCTGTAATGCTGGTGGAGAGATTCCACATTTACCTCCAAAGAGTCCCAGCCCATGCCTTCCCAAGTACCCCTGAAACCCCATCAAGAAATTTTGAATGAGCTCCCAGCCCAAATCCCCATGAGGATACTAGGGCCTATAATTTGGCCATGTGAGGCCTGTAGCAAGTCAATTTCCTTTGGTCACCCACCAAAGATTCAGACATAGATTCAGACATAGCAAGGTATCATGGGGATACACTTGTCTCACTCAGCATGCACCTGACAATACAAGCAGAATGAGAATTACCTAGATCATTTCCTGTGGGATACCATCTTTCCCCTTGCTGTAAGACATCCAGAATGTGTGACACATACAGTGGAGACATGAGTACATTTTCATCACATCAGCCATGAGCAATATTGGTCTGAAGGGGAACACAAAGTAAACTCCCAGTGCCCAAATTTAGGGGACATTTCCAAAAGTTACAGATCATGGGGGGAAAGTTGCACACGTTTCAAGCACCCATTTATTGAAGGCTCCATGAGATAAAAATACCAAACAGGTATTCCTTGGAAAAACTATAGGTAGTATTATCTGCCTGGCTATAATTTGCAAGCCAGTAAAAATGTAACCACGTGAGAAGAAAATTTCCCTCTTCATGCTGGGGAGGCGGGGGATTCCGACAAACACAGTGCCGTAGTGAAGGGGGACTTTGGAACTTCCCATCATGCCAGGGACATCTGTAACAATGAAGAATCTTCCAGCTCAAAGTCATTCAAGAACTTAAATACTTGTGAGCTAGTTTGCAGTTTTGACACAGATAAGCATGCTCACTTCAAGACTCTGGCATCATACAGGGGCAAAAGTTAGTGCTTGAATATTTCTAACAACTCTGCACAGTAAAGCAATTCACAAGAGAGCCCCTGTAGAAGCCTTCGTCTAGAGAGAAGCACCTGCTATTCACTGTTTCCTCTCTGCCATGGCCTATAACCTGGAGAATCTGGGTACAGACTGAGGTATACTAAACATGTTGTGTTTTCCATTTCCCGCTAGGCATGCTGATGATGGTGACCACAGAGTGGTATCTTATCTATGTCCATCATGCTCTCTTTCCCCCCAAGTTCAGGCCTGCAATGTTTTTATGCTAGATGAGGTCCCCAGGACCTCACTATGGGAACTGAGATACATATCTCCTGCAAGTATCTTCTACTCTGAAGGGCAGTCTCAATGCCTCCTTGGAGTTATATATAACTGATCTTTGTCCTGGGGTTCAGAATCACCTGCGTACACCTCAAGTCTACCCTACACACAAGCCCACCAAGAGCCACATAGCTGTTGGAAATAGAGCTCAAGCTATACTGGCCATGAAGATATAGAAAAGGAACCAGTGTCTGAAGCGCAAAACCAGTCATGATGCACATGTAAAAGCACAGAGGTCTCTCCTGGGGAGTACAGAGTCCAAGTCCATCACCCCTCACATTCAACAGGCCATTGTCTGGTTCACAAGACAAATCCCATCATAAACATGTGATCGCTAACTCACTGCAGAGCTCAGGTAAGGATTATTTGAATCCAGACTGCAGTCAGATGTACTTCAAGTGCATTAATACCCTACCTTCCCAAAGCCCAGGCATACTAACAAGGGGTCTGCCCAAAATATGCACTTACAGACACCACTACCACCTTCTGAAAGCTCCTGTCTTGAAAGCTCATGGTAGAAGTTACCTTTAAATGTCAGAATAAGTAATCCAAGTCCCCCACGGATCAGGGAAGATAAGAAGATCAGGTTTGAAGTCCTGACACCCCACTGCTTGCCCTAAAGCAAGCATTTTGAGCTGAAAATCTCCAGTCACATACCTGCCCCCTCCACTGTCAGAGTAAGCTGATTGCTTTCTATACCAGCTGCTTGGTGATAGGGGCCACTCCCGTGCTCTGCCATCATCACAGAATGATTCCATATCTCTGAATCCTTTGGTTCTAGATCCAGCTAAGTCTCTTAACAGAGGTCAAAACCTATGAGATGTCACCTAGGATTTTTAAAATAAAGTTAGTAGTCCTATATTCATGGAGGGACATGGTGTGAGGGAATAAAGGAAAACGCAGAGAGATGGCTGGATATTTGAATCCCAAGTATTCCACAAGCTGAAAACTATTCTCCATTTGTCAGGGAGTAGACATTGATCAACTGCAACAATCACAGAATTCATGTTTTGATCATGGTTCCTATTAGGTGTGAGAAACAAGTAGGCCCTTATTTTAACTGTGTGGCGGTTATCTACCTGAACATTATGCAATCTAGCACTAGAGTACTCTCAGATGGAGTGGTGACTGGTGACACTTGAGAGACAGAGAGAAAAGGGATGGGAAAGCAGAACATTTGTCACAGTTCCATTTAGAGCATTCTAGGACCACACCTGTGCTATGATCACCAACTTCTTTCCAACAATTTTATCTTATCATGAACTTGCCAACAATCATTCACGTTGCACTGAGCAATGATTCATCGGCTCATGTCAGGTCCAAGTGATCCAAAGGCTGCCACAGTAACATGTAATAAACAATGGCAAGTTGGATTATGAGTCCAGTTCAGGGTCAAGCTTCTCCACTTTGACGACTATCTCTGGGGCTGGAGCATCAGCAGAGGCGTGGTGGGCCTCTGTCTCTGACTCGGACAGCACTTCCTCCTTGATCTTCACAGGCTTACCACTGGCTTCCTTCTCTTCATCTGAGACTCATCCAGCTCCCATTCATCATCGATGTCCATTTCAAATACTCTTACATGATGGAGACTTGAACTTAACTAAAGAAAAGGCACATTAATGTGTGTGTGTGTGTGTGTGTGTGTGTGTGTGTGTGTGTGTGTGTGTGTGTGTGTGTGAAAGCGCACATGCACCTGGAACTGGGACTTGAACATGGGGCCTGAGCATCTTTTGCTCATAGCGTTCTAGTGGAGCCACAGCTCCTGAGCAGCTAGAATTATAGGTATGAGCCACTGGTGTCAGGAGTTACATTAACAATTTTCTAACTAATGGCTTTGCAAACAAATTTTATAAAACGAAGCAGAAATCAGAAGCTTTAAGCAAAGTATAGATTTATAGGAAAGTTATATTTTTAACAATTTACTATAAAATCACCCAATTCCACCTTCATTTTACATAAAAGGATCTCCACACAGCACATGGTGAATTTATGTAACTTAGAAGCCAAACTATTTTTGCCAGTCCTGGGGCTTGAATTCTGGGCCTGGGTGCTATCCTTTTGTTCAAGGTGAGCACTCTACCACTTGAGCCACAGAGCCACTTCTGGCTTTTTCTGTAATTCATTGGAGATAAGAGCCTCTTGAACTTTCCTGCCTGGGCTGGCTTCAAACTAAGATCCTCAGATCTCAACCTCCTCAGTAACTACGATTACAGGCGTGAGCCACCAGCACCTCGCTCTGAAATTGCTCTTAATTACTCAAAGTTTCTCCAAACAAGAAAACAAAATAACTAGCCTGCTGCTTGCTCAGTTAACTGAAACCAAGGGACAGAATGACAAGCAGAGAATGAGCCTTGGAGATGACATGCTTGAGTACTCATAGGATGCTGCATAGAAACAAAGCCATACTCACCACACAGGACACTTTGTGAAAAACATTCCCAGCAACGTACTGAGCTTTCATGCTCTCCAGTAACCGCCAGTGCTTCTCAAAGTGCAGGGTGCATGTGGGAATAACACTGCTTTGTTCATCTAGCCTGGAGGAAAAACCAGCCCAGGAATCAAACAGGACCTCCACCTCCCACATTCACTAGAGGAGGGGTTTGGGGCAACTGGGGTCCTACTCCCACCCACACTCCATTCCCAGGTGACAAGACAGTCTGTAAAAATACTACATTCCACAGAGCCTTGGCTTCATTTTAGTAAGGTCTTGGTGCCCTTTGTTTTTTGGGTGATGGGGAGGGAGGATACAGTACTAGAGATTAAATTCAAGCCTTGCACAACTGAGCTATGCACCCAGTCCTCAATTCCCTTTCAAGGAGAGCAGATGCTCATGTTTTTAAATTAGAGAAGGAATCTCATTACTTTAAATCCTCAAGCAACTAAAACTATCTCCTAGAACTGACTATAGACTCTGCAATGGAACTGGGGTCCCAATTCTGGAAAACACTAAAGGCAAGTTTATAATTATTAGTGACAACAAACTAAAGTTAATGCTATCCTTTAAAACATAACTCAAATGAAGTCCTCTTCTCCATTCCAAATAATTCCTCATCTTATTCTAGCAAAAAATCCTAGTTTAATATTAAAGCAAGGGACAAGACAATGATTAAAGTCGGCACATTTTTTCCCGTTTTTTAATTTTTGAGGTAACATACAATTGTAACATTAGGAAATTTGTAACATTTGGGAAGACTTTGTAGCATGAAGGAAGACTTACCTTCTGATTTTTTTCAGTTGTGGGGTAGATGATCCTCCTAAATTTAATAGCAATTAGTCTCCTCCTCATCTTTCCTAACAGTGTTTGGTGGGTTTCAGTGTGTTGTATGAAGTTCGGATTTTAAAAATACAAAGTAGGAAGCCAGGCAGGCACTGGTGGCTCATTCCTGTAATCCTAGCTACTCAGGAGGATCATGGTTCAAAGCCAGTCCATGCCGGAAAGACTGTGAAACTCTTCTCTCCAATAAACCACCACAAAACCCAAAGTGGCACTGTGGCTCAAGTGGCAGAGTGCTAGGCTTGACCTGAAGAACTGAGGGACAGCACTCAGGCCCAGAGTTCAAACCCCATGATGGACAAAGAAAAAAAAAACAAAGCAGGAGGTTTTCTGCTCAGCTGTCTGTATGGGTAGACCAGTAACTAAAAAAACATTGCCTAGCATATGTAAGAAACTGGAATTCTTGGCATATGGTAAATATAGCTAAATATAAGCTAAGCCTGGTACCATATGACTGACAACTCAACACCTTGGAGACCATGCAAGAACTTCATGAATTTGAGACAAGCCTGGTTATTTCAAGGCGAGGCAACCTGAGATACACAATGGGACACTTCTTTTTTAAATTTTTGGTGGTTCTGGGTTTTGAATTCAGCACCTGGTACTGTACCACTTGAGCCACACTTCAGCTCTTTTTGAGATCCTACCTTTAAAAAACTAAAGCTAACTTTAACCACACAGACCCTATACCACTAAGGTAGTTAGTTACCTTGTGGCATAAGTTCTAGTGAATTGATACTCTGCAGCATCTTCACTGTTATACACAAACGACAATGGCAACTGGACCAAGAGTCTGTCTCTTCCTTCACGTCCCATGGTGTCTTTAAGAATGACTGTTACAGTTTCATCATCATAAAACTGGGCATCTAAACAGCTGTAGTTGCTGGAAGTGAGATGCATTTTGTTATATCAGAAATGATCATAACCACATAACATGCTGACACTAAGCAAAAACAAAATAAAACCATAGGTGATATTCCCTGCAATGACAAAACACCTTATCAGTTTATACTTTTATATCAATTTTCACAAATATAACTAGTTATAACAAAATAAGTAATCATCAGATCAAACAAAATGATCTGTGACATTTTATCACTGTTCTAGAAAACTCTGAACATAAATGGCTAGGCCTTAAGCCTGTGAAAATTTCATGAGTTATACCTTATATATAACTGAGTGAACAGAGCTAACAAGAATCAAAGTAAAAGAAAATCTGCCCCCCTACAAATGACAGAGCCCCTTTATTGACAGCACATCTGACATAGCACTGACTACACATACATCACACATGCTTCTGTCCCAAATCAGGCTTGGGCGTTATTTTCTTCTGACTTTTTCAGTTGTAGCATAGGTGAAGCTCCCAAATTTCACAGCAATTAGTCCATTACTTACAGATCTTGAAGAAAGAAAGGAGAGAGGGGAATGAGACCCTATGGAACAACTACATAGCCAATAAATCTAAATGCCTGAACAAACATGACTGGCAATGTTAGCACACATATCTACTTCCCAAATCCCAGACCAACACTACCACTTCCACTCCAGAATACTATAATTTAAACACTTAGTCAGGCAAACCAGCTTGGTTTAAAATCTTAATCACTAAGCAGCTAAAGGCCATAACTAAGGAAAACTAACATCTTGAATTCAAAAATTCCCTTTAGTGAAGGTTCTCAAAAGGCACATAGAGCTCCCCTATGACCCAGCAATCACCTGCTGGGCATTTACCCTAATGACCACAAACAAGGCCATACTAAAGCTACCAGCACAACTAGGTTTATTGCCGCATTATTCACCATAGCTAACATATGGAACCAACCCACACGCCCTTCAGTAGATCAATAGATCAAGAAAATGTGGTAAAGCTGGGGGCCAGTGGCTCACGCGTGTAACCCAAGCTACTCACGAGGTTGAGATCTGAGGAATGCAGTTCAAAGCCAGTCCAGACAGGAAAGTCTGTGAGACTCTTATCCTCAATAAACCACCAGAAAACTGGAAGTGGCACTGTGGCTCAAGTGGTAGAGCACTTGCCTTGAGCTGAAGAGCTGAGGGACAGTGCCCAGGCACAGAGTTCAAGTCCCATGACCAACAAAAAAGAAAATGTGATACACATATGTATACATACATACACACATATGTATACATACATACACACATGTGTGTGTGTGTGTATATATATATATATATATATATATATATATATATATATATACATATATGGAATTCTATTCTTCCATCAGAAAGAATGACACTGCCCCATTTGTAAGGAAATGGAAAGACTGGGAAAAAATCCTATCAAGTGAAGCCAGACACCCCCCCAAAATAGGTCCCATTGTTTCCCTTATTTTCAATAATTAGTATACTTCTAGGATAATTTTAACAGATGAGAAAAATAGCTCAAGAGCTATGTACATATGACCATATAAGATGATGCTAAGTGAAATGAACTCCAAGACATGGAAACATGAGGTTTTTCTTTGTTATTGTTGTTTTTGTTTTGTTTTGTTTTTTGGTTCCGTTCATGGGGCCTGAACTCTAGGCTTGGGCGCTGTCCCTCACCTCTTCAGCTCAAGGCTAGTGCTCTACCACTTGAGGCACAACGCCACTTCTGGCTTTTTTCTTTTTGCTTATGTGGTGCTGAGGAATCGAACCCAGGGCCTCAGGCATGAAACGCAAGCACTCTACCACTGAGCCACCTTCCCAGCCCTGTTGTTTTTAATGTACTATGTACTTTTTGTTTCTTTGGTGTGTTCTTCCCCCTGCGGTTTATCCCCTATTGTCACTGTATTTGATTTTGGTACCCTGGTATTATACATACATTTATCTGAATTAGGGAAGGGAAAGGAGAACAGAATCGTGAGACAAAGGACAAGGGGGATCCAATACAATAGCCATATTCACAAGTCAATATGTTGGAAATGATCTGTACAATTTGGCAAGTGGGAGGATTAGGGAGGGGAGGGAAAGGACAAAAATGAGGCAGGGGGTAACAAGTTAGACAAGAAATGTACCTATTATCTTACTTATTAACTGTAACCCCTCTTGACAATGAAAAAAGAAATCCCTTTAGCTATGTGCTGGTGGCTCATGTCAGTAATCCCAGCTACTCAGCGCTGAGATCTGAAGATCATCATTTGAAGCTAGCCTGGGCAGGGATCCAGGAGACTCCTATCTTCAATTAACCACCAAAAAGTCAAAAGTGGAATTGTGGTTCAAGTGGGAAAACAATAGCCTTGAGCACAAAAGCTGAGGGACAATGCCCAGAGCCTAAATTCATACCCCAGAGTGGCACACAAAAATAAACTAGTACCTTCATAGTGAGACTTAAAACGATTTAAAATGCTAATGGAACCCTGAATATCATTTGATTTTCAGAATGTTTACTTTGGAATCTCAAAAAGTCTCTGTGGGCAAGAGCTCTTATTTGATGAAAGATAATTAACCTAAAATTTAAAAAAGCCTTTCTATAAAGTACTTACTAACACAGTTTTGAATCACTAAGTGTTCTTAGATATAACACAGGTCTGCTGTCATTTTCCTAAACCTATTTTTAAAAAAAAACTTATATACGAGGCTATATACTAATATAAAAGTTAAAACTCTAGAACAAGAAGGGATCAAATAGCTTCTCAATTCAGCATTACCATCTCCCAGATGTGAGAACTGAGAATACTGAATGCAAACCTAAAGTCATGAGGCAGCTTCGCTGAAACCCGAAATGCTGGAGGGAAGCTGAATGGCTTATTATTATTACAAATATTAAGCTCTCATCTCTTCGGTTCAAACTTCAAAGGAATACTCACTGGGAAATATCAGTATGCCTTAATCTTAAGATACACATTTTATACAGTGAGTCTTCTAAAATAGTAAAAAGAAGGTACTGTAGATTTGAACTTTTATTATTCCACCTAAGGAAAGAAAAGTAATGTATTTAGCTATTTAAGTTTAGAACAAAAACTACTGTTTACACAAGACGAGGAGACACACACAGAAAAGGAAATGTGAACAATCTGCGCGCAGAGTCCTCACTAAAACAAAAGCAAAAAAAAAAAAAAAAGAGAAAAATTCAAACTTGCTGCTAAATTATACTACCTAACAGGTAAAGAAGATAACCTTCTAGCATCTCTATATAATGGAATACAGATGGCTTGATTCATTGATTTTCCAATTTCATCCTACAGAAAAGCAAGATTTGGAAACATCATTAGAGAGAAGGGGAGCAGCTAGTGGTGAGGAGCCTGCTTGGCCTGTGCTAAAAGACCACTCCCTCCCTCTGGTCTCATGACATCAGTCACTGACAAGACACACCAGCTCTGGGACTAAGACTGTATTGAGATTGATCTGGGGGGGCAAATAAAACACTAAAGATACTTTACTAAGACGATAATTTTTAAATTTATGTGAGCAGAAAATGAGGGAGGGGGTTACATTGTTGAAAAAGAAATGTACAGTATTCAGTACCTGACCTATGTAATTGTAACCTCTCTGTACATCACCTTTACAATAATTTTTTTTTTTTTTTTGTCGGTGGAGGGGCTTGAACTCTGGGCCTGGGCACTCTGTCCCTCAGCTCTTCAGCTCAAGACTGGGCACTCTGTCCCTCAACTCTTCAGCTCAAGACTAGTGCTCTACCACTTGAGCCACAGTGCCACTTCTGGTTTTCTAAGTGGTTTATTGGAGATAAGCCTCATGGCCTTTCCTGCCCTAGCTGGCTTTGAACTCGATCCTCAGATCTCAGTCTCCTGAGAAGCTAGGATTACAGGCATGAGCCATAAGTGCCTACCTTATAATAATTTTAAAAATACATAAAGTAAAATAAATTTATATAAGGAATTAACTATGGATATAACCAAGCCATAAGAAACTGCCAATTTTGACAATCAAAACGAGTTGAATATCAGCATTTTTACAATTTATCCTAATATATATGTTCATTTACATAGACGAGACATACTATACTCTTGTTCCCACACGAAGACATGCATTTCTTCCCAACTTACTGCTGTCATTTGCAAACACTGATCAATAATGGTTTCCATTTGCCTTTTCACAAAATGCAATGATTTTCGAGCATAATAAGGAAACAGCAAAGGGCTTTCTGGTTTCAGACAAAAACAGAAACAAAACAAAAACTATAGCAAACCAATGATTAGGAGAAAATAATCCATTGTCAGAGGCAGTCCATACTTTTTCTTTTTTTATTTTTTTTTATTTTTTATTTTTAAATTTAAAATTTTATTTTATTTTATTTGAGAACATACTGTACAGAAGGTTTACAATTACATGGGCAGGATAATGCATACATTTCTTACCAAGCATTGCAGCCTCCTCCTTTGTTTACCCTTCACCTCCCTTCCCAGCCACCCCCTCCCCCCGACCCAATCATACCCCCTCCCCCCCCACACCGACATTGTAAAGCTGGTTTTGACATGACATTTTGTACTTCTCATTGTTGCAACAGGTCCACCTGAATCCTTAAACGACTTGTTTGTCCCCATCTCCTCCACATGTTATACTGACATCAAATATAGTGAAAGCGGGGGTTACACTGTGGGGGAGGAACATACAAAGCAACAAAGAAATAATCTTATAAATGCATTAGAAACACATGCATGAAAGAAACGAAAACATTAAAATACATATTTAAGGGTTCATTTTCCTAACATCATATTATCTGACCTTTTCCGCTTGACTCATACCTATACTAGATATTGCAAATAAGGGAAACCATGGGACCTATGTTTCTTTGGGCCTGGCTTACTTCACTTAATATAATTTTTTCCAAACCTTTCCATTTCCTAACAAATGGGGAAATGTCATTCTTTCTGATGGAGGCATAGAATTCCATTGTGTATATATACCACATTTTCTTGATCCATTCATCTACTGAGGGGCATCTGGGTTGGTTCCATATCTTAGCTATGGTAAATAATGCTGCAATAAACATAGTTGTGCTGGTAGCTTTAGTGTGGTCTTGTTTGTAAACATTTGGGTAAATGCCCAAAAGTGGGATTGCTGGATTATAGGGGAGATCTATGTGAAGTCTTTTGAGGAACCTCCATACTGCTTTCCAAAGTGGTTGAACAAGTTTACATTTCCACCAACAATGAAGTAAGGTTCCTTTCTGTCCCCATCCCCTCCAGCATCTGTTGTTGTTAGAGTTCTTGATTTTTGCTGTTCTAACTGGAGTGAGGTGATATCTCAATGTTGTTTTGATTTGCATTTCTTTTATGGCTAGGGATGTTGAACATTTCTTCATGTGTCTATTGGCCATCCTTCTTTCTTCTTCAGAGAAGCTTCTCTTTAAGTCTTTCGCCCACTTATTTATTGGGCAGTTGTTTCTTTGAGGAATTTGTTGTTGGGTGGTTTAATTTTTTGAGTTCCAAGTATATTTTAGATATGAGACCCTTGTCCGTTGTATGGCTAGTAAAGATCTTCTCCCAATCCGTGGGCTTTCTATTGATCTTGCTAGCTATGTCATTTGCCCTGCAGAAGCTCTGCAACCTTATGCAATCCCATTTGTCCAACCTTTCTTTGATTTGTTGTGCTTCCGGGTCTCTATTCAGAAAATTTCGGCCTGAGCCAAGGAGACCTAGGGTTTCTCCTATTCCATCCTGTAATGTTTTCAGAGTGTCTGCTTTGAGTTCAAGGTCTTTGATCCATTTGGAGTTGATTCTGGTGCAGGGTGATATATAAGGATCTAGCTTTAGTTTTCTGCATGTAGTTAACCAATTTTGCCAGCACCATTTACTGAAGAGGCTGTCTTTCTTCCATTCTATTGTTTTAGCTCCCTTATTGAAGATTAGATGGCTATAGGTCTGTAGGTTCATTTCTGGGTTTTCAATTCTATTCCATTGGTCCTGAGGTCTGTTCTTATGCCAATACCAAGCTGTTTTGATTACTATAGTCCATACTTTTTCATGGTGGAATTCTCATTATACTTTCGACATACCTTGTTAAAATAAATGACCAGAATCTCCCTTCAATCCAGTCCACTTAATACAACTACATTCGCTTGGTCCTTCTCATGCTTAGTCCTACACCAAAGCCCAACAGTAAAATGCTATTGGCTATTAGAAAAATGGAAGGCATTGGAAACCATAAGCTATGTACTGAAACCTGTTCTTTCTTCTCAACTCTGCCACAATGTGATAGCAGCAGCAGTCCAGGATACTCTGCCACTGCTAGCTTTGTTTCTTTTTTGCTGTTGTATTCAGTATGCTTTTTATTTTAAAATGGCTTTTTTATACAGTATTACAATATCCATAAGAACTCATCTTATTCTCCAACTTAAAAGGAAAAAAAACAAAGAGGCCTACTGGGCCTCTGGAACTGCCTGGGATGAAAAGAGCTGTGAATCAAGCTGTGACTCAGGCCCACCAGCTCAAATGGCTCTGAGACTGTCTCTCCCACACTCAGCACTTCCCTTACCAGCTGTGTTAGGTAAAAAAAAATAATCATTTCAGCACTTTAAGGTTCAAGAGGTGACATACTAGGTAATTACAGAAAAACATGTTGCCTTTGTCGCCAGTTCCCAAAACTCAGCTCCTGAAACCCAGATATCCTGAGTAGTAAATGTGATGGCCAATTTTAATTTTTTTGGGGGGGGTCCGGTTGTGGGGCCTGAACTCTGGGCCTGAGCGCTGTCCCTCAGCTCTTCAGCTCAAGGCTAGAGCTCTACCACTTGAGTCACAGCTCCACTTCCGGCTTTTTTCATTTTGCTTATGTGGTACTGAGGAATCGAACCCAGGGCCTCAGGCATGCAAGGCAAGCGCTCTACCACTGAGCCATCTTCCCAGCCCATGATGGCCAATTTTAATGTGGCCACTCTGGCAGGTTCCTGCAAAGCCTCAGGGTTGGGTGGCGTGGAAAGTCTATGCCTTAACCAGAAGCTTATAAGTTTCAGCTCCATCTGCCAGACTGCAGGAAAGGAATCGGGGCTTGGGGTTGAATTCTACCCCAGTGACTAAATCATTATAATGAAGCCTCCATCAAAAACCCAAGACAAACTGGGAGAGAGCAAGGGAAAGGGTGACATTGTCAAAAAAATAAATGTAATCTTTACCTGCCTTACGTAACCATAACTTTTCTTTTCTTTTTCTTTTTCTTTTTTTCTGGTCCTGGGGCCTGAACTCTGTGCCTAGGAGCTGTCCCTCAGCTCTTCAGCTCAAGGCTAGCACCCTACCACTTGAGCCACAGAGCCACTTCCAGCTTTTTCTGCTTATGTGGTCCTGAGGAATGAAACCCAGGACTTGATGCATGCAAGGCAAGCCCTCTACCACTGAGCCAACTTCCCAGCCCACCATAACCCTTCTTTACTAACCTTCTTAATAATTAAAAAAAAAGACACTGGGGAGGTTTGGATGGCTCCCTGGTTGATGAACATGTTGAGTGCTGGGAGGATCTAAAAGCTGTGGCCTCTTCCTCCATATCAAACCCTGAATGATGTTTTCCACTGGGCTATGCCCAAGTTAAATTTTTATTACAAACAGTCTGGAAAGGAAAGCTGAATGTGTTCCTGAGCATTGTACACCAGTCTGGAAGCTATGCCAACTTAAGGGAGAAAGTTGGGACATATGTCCCATAGTCAAGTCCCACAGAGGTGTGGGTAAGGGAACCTAGCTCTTGGGACTGATGTGATGTGAGGAGTCTAGCAGACTGAGCCTTCCTCCCTCTGGAGGCTAATGATCATTGTGGGTGCTCAGTGTCATAATTGCAATGAATTGCATTGCAGGACCTTCAGCTGGTATCATAACTGGCTGGTGTCAGGAGGGAAAAAATAATTTTAGTGTCAGCATAGTTAATGTACCACAGCACAGTTAATTTCAGGGTGTTTTCTATCTATCATGGTGACATCATACTCTACTTGTTAAAATGCTGTTCTCTAATCAAATAAAATGGACATGCCAAGTAAGCCTGAAGAAATTAGACAAATTTTGAGGTTACTCTTTAATCTCAAATATGTATAAACATGGCCAACATCTGCTTGGTTCATAAAGTACCTTTAAGATGGCTGCTGTTTTGGAGGAAGTCATACCACTGGTTTCCTTCCGTGTTAGGGGGTGACACAAGGCCATCATCTTCATCTTTCAAATACTAAAAATAGTTTAAATTTTTTTCAGTTAAGCAATGATTCAGGCTCTAATCTGTATTTAACATTATTCTAGTTACTAAGTTATCTTGTTGTACTGCCAGGTTCTCTGAAGGTACATTATTTTTCTAAGTGAGGTGACAAATTCTAGACAACATGAAAATGACTTAAATGGTCAGAGTATAGTAAATGTAGAAACCAGAGTTTACATTTTGTGGTTCATTTTCAAGATATATTTTAACCTTACCTATCAGGGCTATATTTTAGTTTTACAAGTACCAACTGACAGTATGCTCCACAAGGGCAGTTCTCACAGTGTAGCCCCATCCCTGAGAGTGCTCAGCATGCTTCCATTGACTACAAGGTTAATGCCAGCTTTAGTGCCAAGGTGTCACTTGCCCTTTCACGGTGTCAACATTTGCACTGAAGGTGTGGAAGAAAGAACAGCCAGTACCTGCACCCCTCACCTAGTAGACCAAATTCTTGTGTTCTTTGTCACATATTCAGTTTCATTTATCCTGATAGAACTATTAAATTGTTAATTCTCAAGTCTTGATGGCAGATCTTTTAACGTTTTTTGAGTCAGAGTTAGGAGGCACACGGGTGATTTTACAACACATCAAAGCATGCAAAGTTGTCTTGAAGAAAAACTGAAACTGTCTTGTTTCAGTTGTAAAGGCAGACATTTTATAAAAAATGACATTCCAAGGGGGAGGATGGGAAGGGATGGGAAGGGGAAACTAAGGAGGAGGCTACAATGCTTGATAAGAAACGTACTCATTATCTTGCCCATGTAATTGTAACCCCTCTGTACAGTATTTTCACAATAATAAATAAATAAATATTTTAAAAATGACATTCCATTTTTACTTAGAAACAAAAGACTAGGGGACAAACTGGTTCTTCATACTTAGATGTTTGTGAGGTATTTTTTAATTTTAAAATTTTTATTTATTTTATTAAATAGATGTACAAGGAGTTGCCATGGTTCAGCTTATGGACAAATATGTCTTGGTCAATGTTACCCCTTTGAACATGCATACTCATCCATCCCTCTACCCCCTCAAACTCTTACTTTTGGCAGGTATTTTTTTGAAAATAAAGTGACTTTGAACAAAACAACCTAAAATATTTATTGCAAATAACATTTCAGCTAAACTTGGTTCTAAAGGCCTGTAATTCCAGCACTTAGAAGAGGATGAGGCAGGAATATCACAAGTTTAAGGCCTATAGAGCAAGACCCTGTCTCAAAAAAAAAAAGCAACTTTTAAGCAAAACTCAAAATGTTGGCACCTGCATCTGTTACTGAGTGCCTGACAGCTTCACAGTAACTAAAGACTGATTAGAGTAGACTGAAGTCACATATTTATAATGTATAATGGAAGGCGTCAGTACTTAAAAAGATCTGTAAAAGCCACAGAACCAATATTTCTAAAAAGACCAAGTTATGATGCTATGAAAACAAGCATGAGTAAAAGTGCCTTTCAAAGTGCAAGGAAGATGGAGAGATTTTTAATGAAACTGAGTATGAAGTGTCTACTAAACACAATTTTAGATTCCACATTAAAAACTTCCAAGAGACCAACACTTGGAAGGATTTTGTATAATATTAAAGAATATCCTCAGTTAAAGGACAAAACTAGTTCAGTACTTTCTCCTTTCCAAGGACACACACCTGCTTGAAGTTAGATTTTCCTTATATACATTAAGCAAATTAGCATATTAAAACAGAATAAACACATAGGTAGACATTAAAATTAGCTGTCTTCTATTAAGCTGTACATCAAAGACAGCTGAGAAAATAAACAACAATGCCAGTTATACTGGCATTGTATTATTTTCCATAAAATTTAGATAATATGAATTAACAGTACAAAGTCTTAAAATTCGTTCTTAAAAATCAAACCAAGTTCAATAGAAAGCCCATACCTGACCAACTTTTTCAACATTAAAGTATTTTCTTTTTCGATTAGAAAAGTCTGGAGCCTAGAAAGAACAAACATAGTTTATTTCTAAAAGCTCAAAATATTAAGAAAATAATCTTAAAATTAACAAACTCAATATGTATTTTATAAAACAGCTATCCATTGCATTTAGTTTTTTGCAGATTGTAAGATACATACAGACAGAAGTCTACTTATAGACTTTATGTTTAGTCTTTTTAAAATTAGTCTTTTTATAAAAGTAATTGCTCATTACTTTTTAACCATGAACCATCTTTGCTGTGATTATTTTCAAAGTGACTTAATTGTAAAAATAGCTATTTCTTTCCTCATTGAAATGTTCAGTAAGAAATTCAGTAACAAATGTGATATCTTTCTGAGTTATCTATTAACAAAAAGGGGCAAAAAGAAAACAAATCACGGTAAAAAGAAAGCTTCCCAATAATTTGCCTGAATCCACAGTTTGGGCCTGGGTGCAGGTGAGTGGGCTGTGGAGAGCAAGGAGGAGGCTGGCTGTTCTCTAAGCTCGCTTTCAGGGAATGCTTCTTTCCACATCCTCACAGAAAGAAACTGCTCATTTCCAGGCTTCAACTTAGGTACAACATTTAAGTACTTATATTTCAAGGAAAATAAAAATGCATTTAAGACTTAAGGCATAAGATATAGAACCAACCCAAATGCCCCTTAGTAGATGGAGTGGATCAAGAAAATGTGGTATATATACACAATGGAATTCTATGCCTCCATCAGAAAGAATGACATTTCCCCATTTGTTAGGAAATGGAAAGGTTTGGAAAAAATTATATTAAGTGAAGGAAGCCAGGCCCAAAGAAACATAGGTCCCATGGTTTCCCTTGTTTTCAATACTTAGTATATGTCTGAGTCAAGCCAAAAAGGTCAGATAAGTTGATGTTAGGGAAATGAACCCTAAGATATGTATTCAAATGTTTTTTTTTTCTTTCATGCGATTGTTCCTATCACATTTATAAGATTATTTCTTTGTTCATTTGTATGTCCCCCCCCCCCACGGAATAACCCCTGCTATCACTGTATTTGATGTTGTTATAATTTGTGGAGGGGAAGGGAAAAAAACAAATCATTTAAGTAGGGATACAGGTGGACCCATTGCTACAATGAGATGTACAAGGGCTGGGAAAGTGGCTCAGTGGTAGAGCGCTTGCCTTGCATGCATGAGGCCCTGGGTTCGATTCCTCAGCACCACATAAGCAAAAAAAAAAGCTGGAAGTGGCGCTGTGGCTCAAGTGGTAGAGCGCTAGCCGTGAGCTGAAGAGCTGAGTGACAGCGCCCAGGCCCAGAGTTCAGGCCCCACGACTGGACTAAAAAAAATGAGATGTACAAGTCATATGTCGAAAACGAACTTTACAACTTTGGTGGGGGGGGGAGGAGGGTTAAGTGGGGGAGCGGGGATGGGAAGGGGAAACAAAGGAGGAGGCTACAATGCTTGATAAGAAGTGTACTCATTATCTTGCCCATGTAATTGTAACCCCCTCTGTACAATATTTTCACAATAATAAAAAGACTTAAGGCAGTTAAAGAGTATAAGGATGCTATGTTGTAAGAATTATACAACCTCATTCAAACATGAAAATTGTAAATTCAAATATCCGTAACAGTATTCCGCGAGATGAAAATATTATGCAACCACTCAAATTTATTTAGATAACAAGACCAACGTCCTGTTATCTAACTCTGTAAGAGTACCAAAACCATGAGCAAGGCTGAGCTCAATCAGGACAATAGGTAAGGAAATTACACAGGTGTCCCCTGTTATCTGAGAGATTGGTTCTAAGACCCCCACAGATAACACAATCCTCAGGTGCTCAAGATCTTTATATAAGAAAACACATCCTCCTGTACACTTTAAATCCCATTTAGAGTGCTTGTAACACCTAATACGATGTAAATAACTATTGTTGTATTGTGTAAGGAATAGTAAAGAGAAAAACAAGTACATATGTTTGGAACAGATGCATTATTTTCAGAATATTTTTCATTGGTGGTTGGTTGAATCTACTGAGATGGAACCTGCTGACACACAGGGCTGGCCATAAGTACTTCTGTGCATACCTTATTCAGCTCAGGAAGCACATGGTCTTCGGTCATTCTCAACATGGCTGGAAATACAAAGTTAAAAATTATCTTGAAATGTAATTTTTATTACAGATATACCTCAAAGACCAAATGAGGTTTACTGAACTAAATTTTCCATTTGAACAGTTTCTTTTTACTACAAAAAACTTTCTCTTTGAACAATTTAGTATGAACTAAAATCTGACTTAATCAGGATCTAAAATATATTCAGGATTGTTGGTCCTCACCCCAAACAAAACCTTATTGATTATGCTGCTGGGGACAGAGCAGTAAAAATGCCTTCATGGAAATTACATTTTACAAAAAAAAAGACAACAAAGTTATAACCTTGTGTCAGTGACAAAGCCAGGGTGACAACAGTGTCACATTCTGGAGATAAGAACTGAGCCGTTACTCACTGCTCTTCTACTGCTGATGCTTAGTTAGAGCACGCAATAATTATAAGTAAAACTAAACCACTAATCCCATCAGAGAAAGGATTTCTAAAGTCCTACTTTTAATATTGCAATTTATTCTAATTAAAACTCAGATCTGCAACAAGCTAGCCTGAAAAAACTCCAGTTCCCTATTCCAACTATCAATCATATAGTTTAAAAAAAGGAAACAAACAAAAATATCCAACCAAGAATTCAAGTAACTTAAGATCACATTCAGGTTTTAAACAAAAGTAACTATAGTAGAGTGATAAGCATAAAGTCTGCTTTTGTAATATTAGAACTGAACATTTGGACACTTTGCAGTATTAGCATATCAAAAGGAATTTATCTTGTATTTCACTCTAAATTTTAACAAATATGAGACATAAAACTAAATGTTGCATATGTTGGAGAGAAATGTTTGTTTCATTATTTAAAGAATATACTTCACAAAAATAGCAGTATAAATGGGCCTAAAAAAATGCAAGTACCTCAGAGTGGTGATCAAACCATCTCATGTGAAGTCAACAGGTATTTGTTAATTAAACTGCCTACCCAATGGCAAAGACGTAGTGGCATTACAAAGAAAGTCCTAAAGAAGTCTGTGTACCACTTAGCAAGGGCACCACTGCCCATGAAAATGTAATAGCAAGATCCCAGTTCTGTGCTGTCAGTGATCATCTGTGAGTCCTAGGAACTTCAAAGAGGCTAGCCTGACTACATAACTAAATGTGTAATTTTAGATGATTTCCATCAATTCAACAGCCACAGGCTAGTTAGTGGTTACCACCATGGACCACACAGCTCTAGAGACTGAAGAACAGAGTGTAAAATGTAACACAAGCTACTGAAGGGCTTTTTGAAAATCTTATACCCGTGCCCAATATATAGCAAGGGCTCAAACATTAAATTTTAACCTAAGGAAATGCAGTTGTCCCTCGCTGTATTGTAGCTTCATTGCATCCCAGGGTTAAAAAACAAAACGAAACAAACCAGAAATAGTGATCCCTCACCTATCAGGTAGTTACTTTCCAGAGCAATAAATGAACCACAATAGAGCATGGGATTTTCACTTATCACGGGGTTGTCTGGAACTTAACTCCCAAGATAGGTAAGGGATCACTGTACTAGTGAGTGTAAGGGGCACAGGTGTTACAAATTAGCTTTAATACTTCTATGGGGGAATCATGGAGTAGGTGAAATAGGACTGCCATAGATGGACAACAGTTGAAGCTGGGTGAAAGAAGGAAACAAGGAGGCTCATTATACTATTTTATAAGTATTTGAAATTTTAACAGACTAATTCAAATCTAAGATGTATTTCCACAGTTTTCAAAAGTGTTAAAACAACAATGTTAAAGTTAACTTACCCACAGAAAGCCACTGGAAAAATGCCTTGAAATTCTTTATACTAATGTCTATAACTCTGAAAAGATAAACAAATCAGAAAAAAAAAGTCATGTGCAGTTCATGTAGTACTGTTCAACTGTCACAGAGTAAAATAAACCTTACTGTTCTTCTTTGTCTTGTCAGGATTTAAGCCCTTAGAAGAGCAGATTTTACAAGCCAAACATTATTACATTCCTAAAATTAAGGCAATCAAAAACAAAACACATCTCGATTCTTTCAAAAATTAAGCAAATAAATGATACTATCTGGTTGTAACTGTGTTTCCAAAAAACTGAATCTTTCCCAGCATTCTGTGACATATGAATTCTTTTCCTAACTCTGCAAGTAAGTGAGGAAAAAATTTTCCCACATTTTTTGTTAAAAAATTACTAATCAGTAAAAAAAAAAAAAAAAAACTGACTCCAAGAGGAAGTTACTACTATAAACTTATGTTATGTCACAATGTCTGATACCACTGGACATCATTTTATGAAACTAATCTTTTAGTCCAACAAATAAATGAGGTCTCAAAAATTGAACTCTCTTGGATTTGACACAAATGAAAAAACGTTAAGTATTATAAATCAAACTCATTTTCATTTTGGTGAACTTTCTGAATACAGAGATGAGTTCAATTTTTATAAACTCTTTAAGTTTACTTCTATGTGATAATTACAGTAAGCAAATAATACCTGTACTGATTTTCCTTGAGGTCCTAAGACCTGAACCGGGAGCCTGTGCATACTAGACAACAGTGTGCCAGTGAGCTACATTCCCAACAGTACAAGTATTTTTTTTTATGTTTCATAATATCACTGAGAGGTGGATCAGTATCAATCACCCTACTAGGAAATCAAAGATTGCAGCACTCCTATGTTATCAAGTAAGGTAACTAACATTCTCTTGCAGCACCAGTGAAAAACAAAGTTTTCTGTGTTCTACCTAACTAATACCTTCACCCCTACCTAACACAACCAGACCACACTAAAGCCCTCCCCCACTGCTCTGTTCCTCCATCTGTAACCCTTCGTAGTGACATTTTTTCTACTTAAGAGGATCAAGAAGTTAAATACTTTCTATTCATCGTGAGAGGTAATCCTAGAAAACTTAGTATATCATATTTGCTCTCAGCAAATGTAAATTCCAAAAATATTCCAAAACACAGGAAAAGCAATGTCATTTCTCCTCTCACTTTGTCTTCTGAGCAAGTGCTGGGGTTTTCACTTTCTAGAGCCCAATCATAATGACAGTGAACAGGAGGAAGCATATGTATTATAAACTTAGAAAAATAAAGAGTAAAGAACAACTTAAAACTAGTTTCAGAAGTACTGAATACTGGTGAGTGACAAAGTTCTCCAGGAGAAGCCAAGTGCAGAAAGCTCAAAGAGCCAACAGCCAGGAATGACAAGAGAGTCTGAGAAGCTTGGTGCTGTGGCGGTTCACGCCTCATCCTAGACACTCAGGTGGCTGAGATCTGAGGCCTGCAGTTCAAAGACAGCCCACACAGGAAAATCCAGGAGATTCATAAACTCCAACTAATCACCAAAAGCCAGAAATGGAGCAAATGGTAGAATGCTAGCCTTGAGAAAAAAAGCTCAGGGACAGCACTCAGGAATTGAGTTTAAGTTCTGAGACTGGCACCAAAAAAAAAAAGAAAGAAAGAAAAGAAAAGAAAAACAGCTCAACAGAAAGAGAAAGTAAAATGTATTCCTAAACTGTATCTTACTGTACTGGACATACTAGCCAAATATAAATAGATTAAAAACTGAATCAAAGTTAAATTTCATAGACTTGAAACTCTTTGTATGATTAAATAAACTTACAATCCTTTTGCCTTAGCATACAAAGCACTGGGATTACAGGTATGTGTGTAAGGTTCTTATTAATTTCAAATGTAAATATTCACAATCAATAGCATCTAAAAGGAAATAAAAAATATAAAGAAATAGTCCTTGTTAAATAAGTAAACTATACCTAATATATTCTGTTGAGAAATTAAATCACTACCTTCAATTCCCATAGCATCCAGTCCAAGGGGTTTGTATTTTTGCTTCCATGAAGCCATTCCTTTCAGTTCACTCAAATAATACAATAAAGACTCTGAGCCACTAGCACAACAGGAGACATAGTATCATTACTTAGTCACAGGAGACATAGTATCATTACTTAGTCAGGGTGGTAGGCAGTGGTAGACAGTTCCAATTTTTCAGAAATAAAAATTTAAGGTAACTATTTAATTTTCTTGCCATTAAAAAAATTGTATCTCTAGTTCTATAAACATAAGCACAATCATCTGGCTATCATCTACTGAAATGAATATACATGACAATACGATTAAATTTTATATGAACAAATTGTGTTTCACAGTCCTGGCACTATCTGAGGGGAGGCGCAATGCTAGGGATGAAGCTAGGGCCTTGCATAAGCTAGCAAGTGCTCAACCACTAAGCTACCCCTTAGCCCCAATCTTGGCACTTTAAAGAGAGCCAGTAGGCAATCTTGTTCACCCATATCTATCCGATACTAAACAAATAGTTTTTGAGATCCAACTTTGTGTCAGACATTGTGCTAGATGCTAGGGACAGAAAGCTGACAAGAATCAGGTCCTTGTGACCACAGAAATTACAGCATAACAGGGGAGACAGGTCTCAACCACACAATCATACAGTGTAATCTTCCCAATGGCCATAAATACCTTGAGGGGAATGCATAGGACAAGGGTATAAGTGTAATATGAGTTAATATGGGGACTGGTGAAAAAATATGGGGACTGATCAAAAAGAAGGGAACAGGAGCATCTGTGAGAGGTATTCTATTGGATTTACTGAGGAATACACATTCTACAGGGATGAGGATATAGCTCACTAGTAGAATCCTTGCCCAGCATATACAAGACCCTGGTTTTGACCCAGAGCATTGCAAGAAAAGGAAAAAGAAGAGTAAAAAGACCAGACATTTGTGGAACAAAGTATAGAAAGACCAGTGCAGAAGGCATTACATAACGGGCTGTATACAAATTTAAACTGAACATTCAGCATCCGCTTGTAAAACTGTCACTCAAGCAGCTACGGATAGGAACAACACGAGACCTGGAACACTAAAAGGAATTGTGGCTCTGCCATGTACTATCTTTGGGCCATCCATATAACTAATTCAGTTTCATCCTGGTAAAATGAGACTCAGAACAAAATTCTAGGGTGTTGAATGAAAAATACACAATATGTTTTACAAGATAAAATATACAACATACTCAATTTTCTCTGTGGAACAAAAAAAGGAATATATGCCCTATTTCAAAATATACCTTATAGTATAGTGGGGGGATCCAGATGGGAGACTTGCTTGGTGAAAAGATAGTGAAAAATTATTTCATGAAGCAGAAATAATCTTTACCCTTGAGTGTGCCAAGATTCCCCTTCAAATGCCAATGCAAAAATTTCAGCTAGGCACTATTCACAATCAATAGCCAAGATATAGAAACAACCCAGATGCAGAGAAATGGATGGAACTAAAATGAATCAGTGTGAGTGAGGTAAGACAAGAGCAGAAAGACAAATAGCACATGTTCTTCCTGATATGAGGATGTTAAAATCCAAAACGCAAGGAAATACGACAAAGTAAACAGGACTCAAGAAACAAAGGACATCTACTTAATCTGCCATATAATTTCTAAATGACTCCATGTTCTTGACCTCATATGGGGTATATATGTGCACACATCTAAGGGAAGCTAGGAGGAGGGCATGGAATCAGAGGGAAACAGGTGAAAAAATACAACAGAGGAACCCATCAGCTACACTGGGCATTGATGAAAATGAACTAAAGAACTCAAGGGAGGGAGGGATGAGAGGGAAAGAGGGAACAGCTAACACTAAGCAAAAGGAAAGAAATATATTTATCACCCAAAGCAGAAGAAATATTGTCAAAGCTCATAGAATTCACAAACTTTATAGACCAAGATAATGACAATTTGCCTTGCAAAGGTTAAAATGTGTTTGTGATTTTAACAAAATATCACTATCCTACAGTACTATGAAATTTGTGACATTTATATAATCACTTAATCTCACTAAAAATTATTATTAAAAAATTTTCAGGGTAGTGGCACTGTAGCTCAAGTGGTAGAAAACTCTCCTTGAGCTGAAGAGCTGAGGGACAGTGCCCAGGCCCAAAGTTCAAGCCCCATGACTGACAAAAAAAAAAAAAATTCAGCTAGGAAAGATTCCAGAAGAAAATGCCAGACAATAAAGGTAAATTTTCAGAAAGACCAAAGCAATGTCCATCATCTTTATACCTCTGCAAATGACTTATAACCAACTTCTGAATACTGGAATATGATGACTTTAACAGCACCTTTACAGTTAGCTGGTTCACCAAAAGGGGCTGAAGTTCAGCACTACAATGTAAAAGGATGTTTTAGTCATTTCTCCATCTAAAATCTGTACACATTGCTTAAAATCATAGATTTCAAAGAAAAAAACAAGATTTTGGAACAAAGTAAAACTACTCCCAACAAAAATAAAACTTTCTTAAAAAAATACAACTTTCTTTTGTATACAAAAAGAAACAAAAAAATAACCCTAACACACTTAAGTACACATGAGGATACACTGCATATTAAAAAGGACTTGGCTTAGTAAGGCAAAGGGCAATGCTCACTAAGCCATATTGTACCAATGTAAGCATTTAGGAAAAGGATGGCAGAGGTTTCCACAAAGCACCATGGAAATCACATCTGAAACACGGGAGGGAATAAATGAAAACCATAAAAAATAATTCCAGAAGTAAATACAGATTAACCTTTTCATGCGCTTAAGATGGGGAAAGTTCTAAGATACCAAAAAGAAAAAGTTTAGTTTGGCAACATAAAAACTAAAATTTCTGTACAAAATGATCACATTAACCCAAAAGGGTGTATCAAAAAACCTGGAGATCTATACTCCTAATACTCTTTTTATACCAGAATTTTCTATTTCATTTGGACAAATGAATTATTCATTTTTATTTACTTTTAAAATCAATTGATTTAAAAAGGGGAGAGAGAGGTGAAACAGGGCATCAGTGGCTCATGCCTATAATCCTAGCTACTCAGGAGGTTGATATCTAAGGATTGTGATTCAAAGACAGCCCAGACAGGGCTGGGCTCAGTGGTAGAGTGCTTGCCTTGCATGCATGAGGCCCTGGGTTGGATTCCTCAGCATTACATAAGCAGAAAAGGCCTGAAGTGTCGCTGTGGCTCAAGTGGTAGAGTGCTAGCCTTGAGCTGAAGAGCTCAGGGACAGAGCCTAGGCCCAGAGTTCAGGCTCCAGTACAGAAAAAAAAAGACAGCCCAAACAGAGAAGTCTCTGTGAGAGTCTTATTTCCAGTTAACCACTCAAAAAACTGGAAGCAGGGATGTGGCTCAAAGTGGTAGAGCGAAAAGATCTTAAGGACAGCACATAGGCCCTGAGTTCAAGCCCTACAACCAATCGGGGGAGAAGGGAGGAAAAGGAAGAGTTTATTACCTTGCCTTCCCCCACAACAGCAAGTGCATAAATTCATCCTGTACTGATGTGGTTATGTTCTTTTCCTAGATAAAATAAAAAGAAATATGTGGTACATGTTTTGCAGCTTATAAAGTACATCTACTCACTGTTCTTTCCTCTGTCTTCTCTCAAGCCCTTATATACAGGAAATATCTGAGGTTCAGTGACTGGAGACAACCAGTCAGCTGTTTCAATAGCTTCCTCATTCCCAAAGCACACCCACTGCATTAAGTTGTTCCAATGGTGGAAGAGTCAGCTATGGATCTGATATGGTTTGTCCCCCAACGGTTCATGTATTATGATGCTGCTGAGGTAGTGGAATCTTTAAGAGGTAAGGCATACTGGGAGGTGGTTAGGTCACTGAGGGTGCTGCTATGTGAAGAAAATGTAGTTCTCATAGGAACCTGGTTAGATCCTGCAGAGTGAGTTATTCTAAAAGAGCAAGACCACCCTTCTCCACTTTCTGGTTCCTGCGTCACAAAGTGATCCCTCTGCCAAGATGCCATCTCCCAGAGGAAGAAAATAACAGAGCCACACAATCTGGGACTTCTAGTCTACAAAACTGGAAGATACATAAACCTCTTTTCTGTATACATTACCCAAGTTCAGGTACTTTGTTATAGTAACAAAACCTAATATAGACTCCTTTTTGCAAATATTTTCTGTGAAAATAGTCATTAGGCCAAGCTGTCTGAAGAAATTATGGTCTTAATATTTCATAAATTAAACTGACCTTTCTCATATAGCATATAAAGCAAATAGACTTTTAAACTCTTTCCACAGGAAATATCAGTTACATTACCTGCACAAACTTAGTGAGACGAGAATCCATCTGCATCAGTATTTCTTCCCATACTTCACACATACATGTCAGTGACAAATTTATATACTATTAGCAAAAAGAAAAAAATATTTTAAACCCACATTCTACCTAATATGTGCTATTTAAGGTCACAAAAAATCCAGAACTTACTTTCAACCACCCTAATTAACTTAGTTAAGCCAAAGGAAAAGAGAAGACCATAGCTAACCTTTGGTAACTTCTTTTTTTTTTTTTTCCAATTGTGGGGCTTGAACTTGTGGTCTGGGGACTGTCCCTGAGCTCTTTTGCTCAAGGCTAGCTCCTTACCACCTTGAACCACAGTGCTACCTCCTATTTTCTGGTGGTTAAATGGAGCTAAAAGTCTCATAGACTTTACTGCCTGGGCTGGCCTTGAACCATGATCCTAAGATCTGAGCCTCTTAAGTAGCTAGGATTACAGGTGTAAGCCACCAGGGTCTAACTGTTTGGTAACAACTATTTTTACCAAAGAATCAATGATTCTTAGAACTTTAGAAAGGAACTTTTTTTATACTTAAATTTTATTGTAAAGGTAATATACAGAGGGGTTACAGTTACATAAGAAAGGTAATGAGTACATTTCTTTTTTGCACAGTGTTACCCCTTCCTTCATTTCAAAAGAACATTTCTATACCTAGTAAAACAAACATCTTTTACATTTTATTATTTAAGCTGTGTTTTATTACACTGTCAAAATGTTAATTTGTTCAACTATTAAACTGTCAGAGGACCCTTAAAAGATTTCGACACCTAGTTACATTTGCCATCAAGTAAATTAATGGCTGTGGTAGAACAATAATGAAAAAAATGGCCTGAATTCTTTACAGTTCTTCTATCCTGACTTATTCTCCTCACCTTGCACCTGGCTGCCCTATAACTTGCTCTAACTGAACATAGCAGAAAAAACACTGCTGAGGCCAGGGCTTTCAAGTTGTTTATACATCTTGACTTGCACTTTTTTTTGAGGGGACGGAGAGGGAGACAGGATCTTGTTATATAGCCCAAGCTTGCTATATAACTCAAGTTGATATTATAATACTCTTGCCTGAGCCTCCCAATTGCTGGATTATAGAAGTGTCCCACCAACCACAGTTCAACTTACACTCTTATTTATTTAATTTTTTGCTAGTCCTGAGCTTGAACTTGGCCTGGGCAACTGTCCCTGAGCTTCTTTTGTTCAAGACTATCACTCTGCCACTTAAGCCACTGCTCCAGTTCTAGCCTTTTTTGTGTACATGGTACTGAGGAATCGAACCCAGGGTTTCATGCATGTGAGGCAAGCATTCTACCACTGAGACACATTCCCATCCCTCAATGTGTACTCTTGAAACCTTTGCTGCCACTACCCTAGAAACAGCACAGGACTAGCTGGCTAGAAGATGAGGGATGCAGGGCAGAGGCAAAGCCACTTCAGCCAGGGACACATATCAGCTTGCATGATCAAGCTGGGTGATATGAGCCATACCAGGTACAGATCACCACAACTTTCTGGCTGAGTTTAGTCCAAACTGCTAACCTACAAAATTATCTACTAATTTGGGGTATCTTTGTTATGATCAAAACCTAAAATCATAAAAAGACTATTTTATTTGCAATAAAGTATAAGTAACATTAACAGGAACATTTAAAAGATTGACTATTTTTTCCCTTTCATTTGGAGGTGATAGGATTGGATGAGTAGATTAATTAAATTACTTTTTCTGGCTTTAATAAATATTGTAAGATTAGCAGAATAGACATCCAACTGACGTCAGTTTTAAAAAATAAAATTACAAATGTTACAGTAGATACTACTAGAAAGCAAGTGATGAATAAATACCTGCAACAGAGCTGAAATGTGAATAAACTTCCTGGCCATCTGAGTTACTTCATGTAAGAAGGAGTAGAGCAGATTGGTTTCAAGCTGAAAAACAAGAATAAATTGAGTCATAATCAGATGTATTTACTTTTTTAAAGATAAATTGTTCCTGTAAAACACACACACACACACACACACATACACACACATGTGCATGCGCACACGTGTGCATCCTCTAACTTAAAGAGGAGCAAAGATGTAACTAAGTATCAGGAAGACCAAATCATAATTCTGTCCCCTTTGAAACATAACCAAGTTGGAGGCATCAGAACCAAGGGAAGGCATCAAAAGGCATTAAAATACTACTGGTAAAAACAAAGAAAATATCCCTTACCAGTTGTATCGCACAGAAGTTGTCATTAAAAAAAAATCTATTACTAGCTGGGAATGTTGCTTAGTTGTAGAGTGCTTGCTTAGCATGCATGAAGCCCTAGATTTGATTCCTCAGTACCACATAAACAGAAAAAGCCAAAAATGGCACTGTAGCTCAAGTAGTAGAATGTCAGCCTTGAGCAAAAGAAGCTCAGGGACAGTGCCCAAGCCCTGAGTTCAAGCCCCAGGACAAAAAAAAAAAAAACAAAAAAAACAAAAAAAAAAACTTTTACAAATTTCACAGAAAAAAAAGAGCTGCTCTATTATAGCACAAATACAGCCTGGTGATCACAGTTGCTCAGCCTTAAGACACAAATGTGTACTACCATTGTTGTGAATTCTATGTCTAGGGTGCTCTGGAACACTGAACAGCATGCTATTGAAGACACTAAGCAGTCCTCACATCTTCTATCCTTTTGTTCTACTTTGTTTGAAAATTCACACATACTTAGGATAAACATATAGGATTTTCAGAGGAAACACTGGGGAAGTTTTCTTGGCAAAGCAAAGGTACAATCTAAATAACAGGAGCCCAAACAGTTTCCTAATCTTATTATGTATGCTACACACAATAAAAGAGCCCTCACCAATACTTAAATGTTTTACACAAAAAGCATGTTTAGAGCCTAATGGTGCACACCTGTAATCCCAACACTTGGGAGGCTAAAGCAGGAGAACCTGAAGTTCTAGGCCAGTCTGGATTACAAAGCAAGCCTTCCTCTCATTAGAAGGAGAAAAAAGGCACAGAACCTGAATGCAGACTGCCTAGTATCACTTTCCAATTATGAGCTTTTGTATGTGTCCAGTACTTTCTTCAGGTATAATAACAGTGCCTATCCATATGTTGTTGTGTTTAAGGCACTAAGGGTTTGGCATATAATAAATGATGAATATCAGCCCTTATTATTACTAATAACTGAGTCCCAAGAAAATGCTCAAAACCAAGTAATTCTGTTATAGGAACCAATTTGTAGATCATCAAAACATTGTTTTTATGTGGAAAATAATAGTACTACAACAGCATTCAATATGTACAATTTAGAAACTCCACGGAGATGTTTTATTTTGCTGCCCATTAGAATACAGTGAGATATAGATACAAACCCACAGAGGTGGGGACCCAGCTCAGTGGTGGACAGCATGCTCGTACGTCCTGTCAACTCTCAGCACCAACCACCCTAAAAAACAACTGAAAAACTAAAACATATTCTTAATCTCTACAATTACATAGCTGAAAGTATGAAACCTTTGAAGCATCACCAGTGGAAACCTCTGCGACCACTGATAATGATTTCAAATCACTTGATAGACACAATGCAAGACAAGTGCCAGCAATCTGCAAAATAATCACACACCCTCATACATGTGGTATCACTGCTAGGGTGCACTTTGTAATACTGGAAGCAACAATTTATACACAACTTTAGAAAGCTGTGACACACACTTCTGGTTTCAGCTATACTCATGTAGCAGGTAAAGGTAGGTAAAGCAGGTAAAGGGCTCCTCCTAGTCACAAAGACCTATAAACATTAAAACTTCTGATCCCAATCCCATCAACAGTTGCACATCAAAGGTTGATGAACAAATTCCCTGAAGGCTATGATATTTTCTACACCTTGGGGAATTGTGAGAGCGAGATGAAAAAGGCTCTGGAGAAGACTGATTTAGCAGTAGTAGGAGACTCAGTACTCAACAAAGAGTGGCTTCCGATAGCTTTCATTAGGCTCCAGTTAAATCACAGTCAAGTGGATCAGATCAATCTTTTCATTAAAGGAAAAAGCATGAGTAATTCCACCAAAAGTTTCTCATCTCTATAGTAATATCATTATTTTAGCTTAAAAAATCCTCTAATTATTTAAAAACAAATTGAAACTGAAAAAATAAAAATAAAACTTACTATGTTATTCTTATTCCATAAGTAAACTAGCCACTATATTTTAAGAGAAATAATACAGGAAACCTAAAAGAAAAACTCACTCCTGTGACTCGAGCAATTTTGAACATCCCATAAGCATAAAGCTCAATAAATCCAGAGCTTCCTCCAAGGACAAGAATATTTAATCTAATAAAAAAATGTAACAAGCAGAGAACCAGTGAACAACACAGATGATTGTGGGTGTTTTTTATATTTGTGGATTTTATTTCTACACTATCTTTAAAAAATAATTAGCATGAACTTATAGTACAAAAGTGTTACACTGTGATATTTACAACATGAATATAATACACTTTGATCAAATTTACTCCTAATCTATATTACTCTTTCTTAACTATCCTTCCTCCCTATCTATTCCTTCCTAAGTTTCTGTAGGGCTTCATGCTGGTATTGTCATACATATATATTCACCTTCCCTCACCATCTCTTTTTCCTTTCTCCCTCCTGCTGGTTCCTCTTCTCTCTTTTAGATGACTGTGGTTTTTTTAGCCAAAATATCAATTGTTACTGCTTTAATCTAATCTGAGTGCTAAAATTCCTCTGTGGGGAAAACTGATACACTAAGCAAACACAGCAACTCTCAATATTCAATCACAGCAGGCCATTTCTTTTGTTTCCAAAGAACAATATATATTTCTTATAGCTAACATTAAGCATTTATAGTAACATAACATACTAATAATTGTATTCACATACAGCCAATAACAAAACAGTTTTATTATGGATATGACACAATGAAGAACTTGGATAATTAAAATTGAAATTTTAAAAATTCTAGTACTATCCCCTTTTACTTATTAAAAACAAGTATACTGCATTACTGCTAACACACGAAACAAAGAACGAGCACACAGTAAAAACAGCAAGACGGTGACATCTATTATTTGAAGACACAGCGTGTCTACAATGAGATAACATAACAAAAGATTTGCTCCTGAAAATTTGGAAATGTTCCTCCAATATGAAAAGTGACTTATTTAAATTAGATTTACCTGACATCTCCCAAGCGTTTAATAATTTCATCAGAATTCTCCTCACTACAATATAAAAATAAATTGAGTCATCTTTCAACCATGTTCTTTCAACTAAAAAAAAACATTATTTTATTTGAAAACAACAAAAAAGTATATTTTACCTAAATATTTTTGAGGTGCTGCTATAATGAGAGAAAGGAGAGACAAAGGTAAAATGATACTCATGAGAGAAGTATGTACCAATATTTAAAGCAGATTAACCTGCAAGATTAAGTCCAAAGAAATACAACTCTGATACTTACTTTTTTGGTAATGTGGGCAGCTTGGGTAAGAGAATGTTTGACTCATCTTCAGCATTATAGAACGATATTAGAACACTAAAAGGAAGGGAAACAGGCATTACACAAACAGTAATAAGTTACTTCTCTTTCTATTAAAAATATATTTTTTAAAGACTCATTCCATAACTTTAAGAAGTAAAGATATACAAGACACCCTGGCTCATGGCTCATGCCTATAATCCTAGCTACTCAGGAGGCTGAAACATGAGTGTCACCGTTCAAAGCAAGCCGGGGCAGGAAACTCAGTGAGACTCTTATCTCCAATAAACCACCAGAAAATGAGAAGTGGTGCTGTGGCTCAAGTGGTAGAGGGCTATCCTTGAGCTAAAGAGCTCAGGAACAGAGCCCAGGCCCAGAGTTGAAGCCCCACAACCAACAACAACAAAAAGTAAAGATATGGCACAGATAGTTTACCTGTCTAATAATCACAAATAAGAAATGATAAAAGCAGAAATTTCTTTTGTTTGTAAAAACAAATGGACCTACTGTTATTCAACAGTTTTCTTGGGCTGGGAAGGTGGCTCAGTGGTAGAGCGCTTGCCTTGCATACATGAGGCCCTGTGTTCGCTTCCTCAGCACCACATAAGCAGAAAAAAAAAGGTCAGAAGTGGCGCAGTGGCTGGAGTGGTAGAGCACTTGCCTTGAGCTGAAGAGCTGAGGGACAGTGCCCAGGCCCAGAGTTCAGGCCCCACAACCAGACCCAAAGCAAAAACAAAAACAGCTTTCTTAGCATAAAATACCTTCGGCCAGGTGCCTGTAATCCTAGCTGCTCAAGAGGCTGAGATCTGAGGACCATGGTTCAAAGCCAGCCTCGGCAGGAAAGTCTGTGGGACTCTTATCTCCCATTAACCACAAGAAAACAGGAAGTGGAGCTGTGCCTCAAAGTAATAGAGCACTAGCCTTCAGCATGAAAGCTTAGGAACAGCACTTAGGCCCTGAGTTCAAGCTCTTATGCCAGATAAAAACAAAAACAAAAACACACACACAAAATCCACCTTTCATATATACTCAGTATTGGGATACTGAAAATATATGATTTTTTAACTCAAATCTAAGAAATTTTGCTACTAAAAGTAACTTTACAGAACAGTGCAATTAATATATCATTTAATTACTGGTTCTATGGCTTACATACATTTGCCATCTGACAAAACAGCAGGTACAAGAGACTATATCATAAACTTTGCAACAGTCTCAGTAGCTGGGATAACAGCATGTGGGTTTATAGGCATGTACTACTGCACTTGGCTTATAAATAGGTTTATTTCCCCTTGTCATTTTCAGATAAGACTGGAAACAGATAAGCTAGCAAATGAAAGAATGGGAATTTAGAAGTATTTTTCACACTTTTACACAAAGTAGCTATCCTGAGTTTCTAGACTTAACAGGAAACAATTCTAAACCATGAGTACCAAGTATTGAGAACACAGTTAGCAAGTAAGTGAGCTGGGATAGGAAGTACAAATATGGTCTGCTTCTCTCACTTTCTAGAAGATTCACTGATTATCTGATAACGGATTAATCACTGTGGATTCATGTATATTTCAAATGCCAGGCTACCACCTTGTTATCTATTTCTTTCAGGCCCTTCATCAAGTTGTCAGTTAACATTCAGGATTTACAAATTTATTTGATATCAAGTTAGTAAAATTTAATCAGTGAGGAGGAGGTGAGGGAAAAAATTATTTTTTTAGGGGGGGGTGGTTGGTAGTGGGGTTTGAACTCTGGGCCTTGAACTCTAGCCGGGGTGCTGTCCCTCAGCTCTTCACCTCAAGGTGAGTGCTCTACCACTTGAGCCACAGGGCCAATTCTGGTTTTGTGGTAGTGAATTGGAGATAAGAGTCTCATGGACTTTCCTGCTCAGGCTGGCTTTGATCTTAGCCTCTTGAATAGCTAGGATTACAGGCGTGAGCCACAGGCTCCCTGCAGAAAAGTAAATTTTTTAATCCTCCCTTCCCCAAATTCAACATCACCCAGATTCACTAGCCCCTCAGTCTACCTTTACTGCAAGCTTTACTTGTCTATACTATTTTGAAAGCATTTTTGGAAATTTTACTTCTAGTAATTAATCTAAGGAGTAATTACACAGAGTTATTTCAAGTACTCAGAATGTTTATACAACATTGCTTATAAAAACCCAAAACTGACAATTACCTAAAACCACCATAGGAGTCATATTTAGTAAATTAGAATATATGAAAGAGTGAATTGCTATGCAGGCATTTAACATTAATGTGATAAATCTATCTCTATTGAGCCAAAAAGAAAAAAATTATGTATGAAAATAGGAAGCATCATTAACTTTAAAAAATTGTATTGTTATTATAAAGGTGATGTACAGAGGGTTTACAGCTCACTGACTTAATAAAAGTACACACATAGATCTCTATTTGAACATATCAAGCAACGTGGAAAACTGTTCACCAAAATAAAAGCAGTTGCTACTTTTCAGTGATAAGCTTTCAAAGAATATTATTTATTTGTTTGTTTATTTATTTATTTATTTTGGGTTCAGTAGTGGGGCCTGAACTCTAGGCCTGGGCGCTGTCCCTTAGCTCTTCAGCTCAAGGCTAGCACTCTACCACTTGAGCCACAGCACCACTTCGGGCTTTTTTCTTTTTGCTTATGTGGTGCTGAGGAATCGAACCCAGGGCCTCATGCTTGCAAGGCAAGTGCTCTGCCACTGAGCCACCTTCCCAGCCCGTCAAAGAATTTTAAGTCCTTACATTTACCTAGATAAAAATTAAGCAATGAAGAATATATATTCACTTTACAAAAGCAATTTGCTTTTTTCTTAGAGTACTAATGATGCAGACAAAGTTGACACTAGGATTTAGTAGTTTACAGAGCTGACTGGATGTGTACCACAGCTCAGAAAAGGACTGTCACTGTGAAACACCTGGCAGAGAAGTTCAGTCATCATAGCCCTACCAGCCACGATAGAAGAGGTAGCAAGAGGCAAAAGACCACACAGAAATGAAAGAACTGGAGTCAAAGCAGGGGGTCCTCATGTGTGACCTACTTATTTACATTATGCATATCTTATTCACACTTATTCATACATATTCATAAGAATGCTTCCGAGCCTGTACAACTACTGCTGAAATATTTTCTGGGTAAAAGGCCATGATGGCATTGATTAGACTGGCAAACGGCAGCTGGTGCTTGACCAAAGGGTAGAGGACAGGAGTATAGAAAGAACAAAGTTAGAGTTTACTGCACTTATCTTTGCCAAGAAGCCACATTTTTCCAAAGAGGTATCTCCAACAGATAGAATTCGAGCTATGAAAAATGTTTAACCATTTAAAAAAATTCCAAAGGACGGGGCTGGGAAGGTGGCTCGGTGGTAGAGTGCTTGCCTTGCATGCCTGAGGCCCTGGGTTCGATTCCTCAGCACCACATAAGCAAAAAAGAAAAAAAGCCAGAAGTGGCACTGTGGCTCAAGTGGTAGAGTGCTAGCCTTGAGCTGAAGAGCTGAGGGACAGCACCCAGGCCCAGAGTTCAGGCCTCACAATTGGAACCCTCCCCCCAAAAAAAGAAATCTAATTTTGCCCAATATTGGATTATGTGACACTTGTTTACAACCAGAATATACACTGATAATCTTTGGTTTTTGTTTGTTTGTTTTTTGGGTCCAGTCAAGGGGCCTGTGACCCAAAGGGGTAGAGTACCACCACAAAAGCTCAGGGACAGTGCCAAGGCCCTGAGTTCAAGCCCCAAGACTGGTGCATATGTGTGTACACACGCATGCGTGCACGCACACACACACACACACATACACACACATACACCATGCTTCCTCTAACACCAGTATTTCTTATTATCATTTTCTATGACCTTAGGAGCATTAACACCTTGGGACTAGCTAGGTAGTGAAATTCTAGGTAAATGAGAGACACCCTCTTCTTTTGACATGTAAGAAAAAGCCACAAAGGGGAGAGGGGAGGGCTGGCACTGTCTCTGGCAATGGAAGACAGGCAGGCGGGAAGGAAAGATCTGGAAACTAGAACCTTCCGATCACCCACACCTTCACACTCCTTGCAGAGCTGGGGGTCCCTGCATGTCCTCTGCTCTCTACACTGGAGGCGGCGGCAGTGGCTGCAGACGGCTCTTTGCCATTCCCTGAGCAAGGAGAGGCTGTGGTGCCCTATGCGAACCTCGCCCCGGGGTGATGCCAATGTGGGCCGCACGACTTTCCTCTCCTCTTTATCTCCCAATAGGAGGGAGCTGACAGCTTGGCCCAGCCAG
The DNA here is from genome assembly GCF_024711535.1 of Dipodomys merriami. Classification (NCBI taxonomy): domain Eukaryota; kingdom Metazoa; phylum Chordata; class Mammalia; order Rodentia; family Heteromyidae; genus Dipodomys; species Dipodomys merriami. The sequence continues at coordinate 145,142 of NW_027202487.1, read as the reverse complement.
CAGAAAACCTGTGAGCCAGGCTCCACTAGACAAGCAGGCCTTCACCTCCCTGAGGACTGGGGACCTGAGAGAGCAGACACAGGCAGACATTTCCCCCACCGCAGCCAGGGCAAAGCTGCCCATAGCCTGGGCAGATGGCACCATCCCCATGGCCCTGCTCTAGCTTGTCTTCCCAACGGTCTCTCCCATCCTCTCCTTTTCCACACTGGTAGCTCACGCCTGTCTTCCTACCTACTCAGGAGGCTGAGATCTGAGGATTGTGGCTCGAAACCAGCCCAGGCAGGGAAGTCCGTGAGACTCTTATCCCCAATGAACCACAAAAAGCTAGAAGTAGAGCTGTGGCTCAAATGGTAGAGCATTACTCTTGAGCAAATCAGAGCTCAAGGGCAGCACCCAGGCCCTGAGTTCAAGCCCCATGACCTACATAAAAATAAAAATTGGAAAACAAATTGAAAAATCAAGAGAGTCTTCCCCCAGTCAGAGATTTTTACCCAATTTGAGGACCCCACCCCAGCTTCTATCTTCTCATGGGATAAAGTCCAACACAACCCACATTTTGGTCTCATCCAAAGTCCCAGCTGGGACCTCTGCTCCATCCCCTTCTCCTGCTGCTCTCCCAACACTAAGCAGGCAAAGGTGGGCATTAAATGTCCTTTGAATACCAGCTAGCTTGCAACACATAAACACATAAGTGATGTTAAACAAAATCCCTATGAACAAGGACACAGCATTAGACCATGCCTGTGGAGAATGTACACCTTGGCAGAGAAGCAGAGAGAACACTGAAATAAAAGGTGGGGTTCTGAGGCAGGCTCCAGTGGCTCATACCTATCAATTCTAGCCATTCAGAAGATTGAGATCTGAGGACCGTGGTTCAAAGCCAGCCTGGGCAGGAAAGTCTGATGGGAGTCTTTAGTTCCAATGAACCAGCAAAAAGTCAGAAGTGGAGCAGTGGTTCAAGTGGTAGAGCACTAGTCTTTAGTAAAAAAGCTCAGAAAAGCACCTAGGCTCTGAGTTCAAGCCCCAGGACCAGCACACACACAGACACACACACACCGAGACACACACACAGACACACAGACACACACACAGACACAGACACAGACACACACACACACACACACACACACACACACACACACACACACACACACACTTCAGCCCAGGCCAAATCCTCTGTTCAGGACTTGACACAAGATAACATGAGTTTTACCCCCAGGAAGTACGGCATTTATTTAGGCACGAGAAAGCCGACTCTACTTCAGCTCCCGATGGACACGCTGACACTAGTCAGAGGGGTCCTGGGGCCTCGTCTGCATATGACTCATGGCTGACCTCCCTGAAGAGCACTAGGCCAGCGATTGCAAAGATACCAGAGTAACACGTGTAGCCACAGAGGCGATACTCAGGAGTGGGGAGCCTCACGGGAGGGTGGCTGAACCAGTCAGACACTAGGGAGAGAGCTCCAACCAAGAGCCAGCCCAAAGGTCACCTCCATGGAGAACCAGCAGACAAACTTCCTTGGAGGAAGTCTGAGGACATGGAGAACGTTCCAGATGAGCATCTGCGACTCCCTGACTTACATGTTCTGCCAAGATCTCAGAATAGATTACCCCCCCCCATTAAAATGGAGGCACCTGGCAGCTCACACCTGTCATTCCAGCTACTCAGGAGGCTGAGAGCTGAGGATCGAGGTTTGAAACCAGCCTGGGCAGGAAAGTCCATGAGACTCTGATCTCCAGTGAACCACCAAAGGCCAGAAGTAGAATTGTGGCTCAAGTGGTAGAGCACCAGCCTTCAGCAAAAATAGCGCAGGGAAAGCGCCCAGACCCTGAGTTCAAAGCCCAGGACAAGCACAATAAATTTAAAAATGCGACAATGAACTTGATACATGGCTCAAATGGTAGAGTACCTTTACTCCACTTAATTAATTACTAATTTATTAAAGTATCACTTTAATAAACTGACTTTTTAGAGACAGGAAGCATAGCTCAAGTAGTAGAGTGTCAGCCAGGAGAGAAAAATCTGAGCATGAGCAAAGGAGGTCCTGAGTTCAAGCCCCAGTACTATCACACACACACACACACACACTCACACTCACACACACACACACACACACACACACACACACACACACACACACACACACACACACCAATTGACTTTTGGTTGTTAAAATTATTATTAGAGAAGGATAAGATGACATCTAATACTAGTACCCAGACAATCATGCAAAATGTCAAACTGTGTTGAATGCAAAGGAATAAAGAATGATATTCTGGGGCAAATACAGGCACACTGTCTCCAAGGAAGGAAAAGAAGAAGGGGAGGGAAGAGAGGAGAGAGGGAGAGGGGGAAGGGGAGAGGGAAGGGGAACAGAAGGGGAGGGAAAAGGAGGGAAAGGAAGGGAAGGGGAAGAGGGGAGAGGAAAAGGAAGGGGAGGGGAGCGGAGGGGAGGGGATGATGACATACTATCAGGGACCCATCTGCCCCTTCCTCTAGGTTGAAATTCAAAAATGTTCCCAGCAAAAGAACAGAGTCTTGTTCAGTCTGGATGGGGGGCAGGCTGGGGGGGAGGGGTTGCTACACGGCGCCCAGGCTGATTGTGCTCTGCATTTGCAGGGCAGTCCCAGTCCCCCACCACACCCAAATAGCACTGCCCCACACGCATGACCCCGTAGATCCTGCTCTCTTTGGATGCCAGCCACTGACCCCCCAACCCGGCTGGCAGGGGAGGCTGCGGACGGAGGGGCCACATCCTCTAAATAAACAGACACCCAGGGGTCCCACAGGTTCTCAAGAAGTATTGAGCTCATCCACTGGCCAAAGAACCCACATGCTTCTAAGAGACATCGGGAGAGACAAGACATGAAATGTATCCAAGATGCCGCCAAAGCTGCTGGCTGCATCGGAGAAATCTCAAAACAAAATACATTCATAATACAGCAGGTGTATTATATACACCAGGTATAATACATCAGGTACTAGTGGCTCACACCTGTCATCCCAGTGACTCAGGAGGCTGAGATCTGAGGATCATGGCTCAAAGCCAGCCTGGGAAGGAAAGTCTGTGCAACTCTGATCTCCAATGAACCACTAGAAAACCAGAAGTGGTGCTGTGGCTCAAGTGGTACAGCACCAGCCTTGAACTCACCACACAATTCTGTACTGCCACCTACACACTTGGGAGACCTCAGCCTATTATGATCATGGGTGAGCAAGGAAGCCATTCCATCCCATGGATTTTCAGACAATGATCATAAACCTGTCCCTTAGCTCTTTTGCTAGAGACCTAGTGCTGTACCACTTGAGCCCAGCTCCATTTCTGATTTTCTAGTGGTTCATTGGAAATAAGAGTCTCGAGGATTTTTATGCCTCTGCTGGTTTTGAACCTCAATCCTCAAATTTCAGAGAAACTGGGGTTCCAGGCATGAGCAATAGGCACCTGGATTCTCCTGAATTTTTTACCCTAGCTGATCTAGAAACTCCATCCTCCCAATCTCTGCCTCAGGTGTAGCTAGAATGATAGGAGAAAGTGACAACACCTGGCTTCACATCCTTTCTGGAAAGCTCCTTTAAAAACAACAATGATTAAAAAACCCATCACTGAAACAGCACTCCCGCCGGCCATTCTTGAGTAGGGAGAATCACAGTCAATCTCCACATAGAGTCCGAATACACAGACAGAATGCAGGCAGAGACAGGCGCAGGAGAGTAGACGGTCTCCCAGATGCACAGGGGGGCGCTGGGGACATATGTACAGCAGGAAAGGGGAAGGTGGAGAGGACAGCGGCCAGAACTCAGCCTTGTGGGAAACAGGATCACCACGTGCGGGGCAATTTCCCGCCCTCTTGTCCTCCACAAAGTACATCAAAACCTGGAAATGGGCTATTTTGCAGGAATTCTAGTCATTCATTCGAACCAAATCAGCCTTGTGTGATGTGCGAAGAGACAAGGCTCTAGAAGGGCACTTTGGGGGACGTCCCAAAGCCAGTGCGGATAAGGAGTTCCTTCACTTACAATGTAAACCGTGCCTTACACCCCCAGCAGGCCACACACCAGGAGCTCAACTCTCAGGAGACCTACTCGGAAACCTGGCTGGTATCAGTGCCACCCCAAGTTCTGCAGCCCCTGTCTCTGTGCCTCTGAAGGGCAGCGAGAATCACACAAGGCCAGTCTCCTGAGGCCTCCACGTATGAACCTGACACAGAATGCCAAGGGCCAGCCACGAGCCTCCAAGGACATCTATCCCATCAGCACCGTAGCTGCCGGAAGTCACCACCAGCAGAGACCAGTCACAAGTACCAATGGGAGACTATCCTAGTCAGATTCACACCAAAGGCCTGTAGAGCTTTCACCCCACCCTTTATTTTTTTATTTTTTCAAAAACATTAATGATCTCAAGTTCCCTATGTCTAGAAACCTACTTGTGTTTTCCCTTAAGTGCTCTCATCTTGCTTTCTGTAAATAAATGTGGATTCACCAGCAAAACAGACTCCAGGAGAAGGTTCTTGAAAGGATCGTGTGTATTTCAGAAGTAACCTTCTTGGGTTTTTCTTCTTGAAACCAAAGCACCTTTGTAAATAGGCACAGAATAAATTTTAAAAGAAAACAGCTGGGCGCCAATGGCTCATGCCTGTGATCCTAGCTACTCAGAAGGCTGAGGTCTGAGGATCATCGTTCGAAGCCAGCATGAGCAAGAAAGTCCCTGTGAGACTCTTATCTCCAATGAACCACTCGAAAACCAGAAGTGGCGCTGTGGCTCAAGTGGTAGAGTGCTAGCCTTGAGCACAAGGAGGCTCAGGGACAGCGCCCAGGCCCTGAGTTCAAGTCCCATGACCAACTAAATAAATAAGAGGTCGGGAAGATTAAGGAAGTAAGATCGTGTTTGTTCCAGAAAACGGAAGGACAGAGAGAGGACCTGGGATGACGAAGGGGTGAAAAACCCTCATAAGACCTGACCCCAAAACCACTTAGGAAAAATGCTAGGAACAGAGATGAGGACAGGAGTTCGAGGACAGACATGCTCAGAGCTTATTTCTAGCTGAGGAGAACAATCAAGAATTGCAGCGGACACCCCCTTTGGGATGCAACTAGAGGAGAGAAGAGCTTTGAAATGGAGTTGGAGGAATTTGGGGAAACAGCATCCACACAGAAGGATGAAGCTAGATGAAGACCGAATGACCAACACAGGTGCAATTGGTTCAGCCCTCCTCCTACATGACTACAGCTAGACCGGCAAGGCCTTCCCTCCCTTCAAGTCTAGTCTCCGTCTCACTCCAGTAGATTCTACGTGCCCCTCCCTATGATAGGGCACCTGCGGCCCAGAACCCTAGGTAGGCCAAAGTGGAATTGTTCTCAAGTCATTTCCAGCAGAGGTGGGTGCAAATCAAACAAATAATGACCCTTGAGTTTCATCAACAATTCCTGGAGTTTCTAACAAGGAGAAACACACACACACAAGCAAGGCTCCCATTCTGACACTCCAGAGGCACACCTGGCCTGCCTGGTAGGAACTCCCAGCCATGGTCACTCAGTCTGTCTGTGATCACTGCCCCTGCCTAGGTGGAGCCCACCAGCCAAGGTCTGAAAACACAGATCCATGAGGCGTGACTTGATTTCCCTGAATATTGTAGAACCTACCACACACACCCGAAAACCCAGATTACACTCACTACCACTCCTCCCCAACCCACCTCCACCAACAGGCATCCAGAAGAAAAATAGCAGAAAAGAAATAGGTAAATAAATGAATGCACTGGGCTTTGTTCAGGAACACAGATCCATAAATCTTGATCTTGATTGGCTTTTTTTTCTTTTTCCTACCTCTGTACATCTGGGTTCCCATTTATTTTAAAACACAGAAAGGAGGAAGCCAAAAAAGGTGGTTGTGCAAAAACGACGAAGCCAGCCAGGCTAACCATCAGTGATTATAGCCACAGTCAGGTGAGCAAAGGTGTCTCTTAAGGCTTCCTCCTCCTCCTCCTTGCTCTTCCTCCTCCTCATTCCTCCTTCTCTTTTTCTTTTTCTCCTCCTCTTCCTCTCCTGCTCCTTATTCTTCCTCCTCACTCTTCCTCCTTCCCCTCTTTACTCTTCCACCAACCTCTATTTTGACATCCGCATGACCTGATGGGGCCCCAGAAGACGGGAGGAGGGAAGTGCTTTTATCTCCAATGAGCCGGCAGAGAGGTGGGAAGTAGAGCTGTGGCTCTAGTTCAAGGCCAAGGAAGCTCTCACCTACAACTCTCTCCCACCCCCCTACAACACCCGGAAGTCCAGTGAAGGATTCTGACCACCATGTCCACCTCCCACCCCCAGCCAGGCCTGACATCTATAGATCCACCTTGGCCTCTCCTCAGTTCCCCTCTTGCTCTGGCCTCAAAGGCATAGTCTTGTGCCTCTACCTCCAGGCGCTGCCCTTCAGAGACCCCTAAAAATTCATCCCCAACAGTTCCAGCCCCAGAGTACCACATCTGGCCTTCAGGCTAAAGGCCAGGTATGAGAGCTTGCACCTGTAATCCCAGCTATGCCAAAGGTATGCATGGGAAGATCACCATCTGAGGTCCCCTACCTGAATAAAAGCAGCTAAAGTGAAAAGGGCTGGGTGCCCAGCTAGTGGAGGAAAGCACCCACCCATTGAGTGAGTGAGAGAAAGAGAGAGCTAGAGAGGGGGGGGAGAGCAAGTGAGCACATCTTCAGCTGAGCCTCGCTTCGTGTTTGTGAATTGTCTTTCCGAATGCAAACCACAGCGTGGAGATTCGAAGGTGAAAAATCAATTTGGGGGCGGCATCTGTCCAAACCACAACCCCAGGGGCTGGGTGCTTCCGTGCGTGGGGTCTGCCCCCGCCCCTTCCTCTGTCCACATTGAGGAAGGAAGTGCTACAGGATTGGGACACGCCCAGAGGTTGTCCTGGGCACCCCCCTTCTGTCCAATCCCCCCCACACCCCTCACCCGGCCTGCTCTGCACCCCCAGTGAAAGTGGCCAGTGTGTGCACGGCACGGCCTTCACCACTCCAGAAACACAGGGGCCCAGGCCAGCCCCTCGCTGTGAACAGCCAGGCCTGGGCCCCCATCCAACTCTGTCTTGGCCGAGAGTCAACCAGCAGCTTCCCTTTCTTCCTCCTGGCCAGCAAGAAAGCCAGTGGCCAGGGAGGAAGCTTGCTTCGTGTGTCCTTCACTAGCCCCTCAGCTGGACAGCTCTGGTGCGGCTAGATCAGGGAGCCGGCCCCCTTCCCGCTGGCCAGAGAATGCATGCACGTGCCCCTCGTTATGTGTCTCCCTGAGTGGGGGTGCAGAACACGGAGGGCTGGGCCCTCCACCAGCTCCTTCTCCCTGTGTCCTTCCTCCTCCTCCTGAAACCACTCTCTCCTCCTTTCCTGCAATTCATCCTTCAGGGGGAAACTGAAATATGGGTGGGGAACATGTGGCTCTGGCCTGTCACCTGAGGAGCTCAGAAGGCTGAGACAGGAGGATCGTGGGTCAAAGCCAGCCTAGATAGAAAAACTCTGTGAGACTCTTATCTCCAAGGCACCAGCAAAAAGCCAGAAGTGAGGCTGTGGCTCAAATGATAAAGCACTAGCCTTGAGCAAAAGACAGTATCCAGGTCCTGAGTTCAAGCCCCAGGATCTGCATCAGAAAACAACCAACAACAACAAAGGAAGGGGAGGCACAGAAATGAGGCGACAGAGGGTGAACAAAGGCAGCCGTGGTCCTCAGTGGACACCACGTGGAGAATGAACTCTACCACTCCTGGATGGGGACGGGAGGAAGAAACTGGGGGAGAGAGCGAGGGAAGAGAAGACATGGTCCACAGAAAAACGAGCTCACAACCCAACTGATGTAACTGTCACCCTTCTGCACGTCATCTTTATCATCACAATAAAAAATCAATTGTGGGCTGGGAAGGAGGCTCAGTGGTAGAGTTCTTGCCTTGCATGCCTGAGGCCCTAGGTTCAATTCCTCAGCACCACATAAGCAAAAAAGCTGGAAGTGGCGCTGTGGCTCAAGTGGTAGAGTGCTAACCTTGAGCTGAAGAACTGAGGGACAGTGCCCAGGCCCAGAATTCAGGCCCCAACCAGCAAAAAAAAAAAAAAATTAATTGTAATATGGACTATCCCTCTCTCCCCACACACTCTTCCTGAGATATCTCACCCGGCCCTGAGATGGTCTCCAAGCACTCTGTTCCCACAGTGCTAGAAGGCAGAGAACAGAGTCCAGCCCCAGTGGTCACCCCATGTTTGGCAAATCTGTCTGTAGCAGGTATTTATTGAATAGTTGAATAGAGAAATCACACACACACACACACACACACACACACACACACTTAGAAAAGACAGAAGTTGGGCACCAGTGGCTCACACCTGCAATACCAGCCACTCAGGAGGCTGAGATCTGAGGGTCAATATTCAAAGCCAGCCTAGGCCAGGAAGGTCTGTGAGACCAAAAAGCAAGAGGTGGAGGTGTGACTCAAGAGGCAGAGCCGCCAGCATTGAGCAAAATCAAAATTAATTAATTAATTAAAAATTAAAAAAAACTCAGGGGCAGCGCTCAAGCCCCACAACTGGCACCAAAAAAAAAAAATCTAATTAACTAAAAGAAGACAATGTGAAAGAGAAGAGATGCCAAGATATCAGATAAGATCAATTACAAAGGGGGGGACCCAAAGAAAGAATAAGAAAGCAAATCACCCATTAAAAGAAGACCCACTGGACATGGGTACTGAGGAGCCGCCAGCCCTGAGGCAAATCAACCTGGAGACCCTGGGCCTCACTTTCCCCCATCTCTTAAATGAGAAGCCGGCAGTGGACATCTTTCTAGCAGGTCAGAGCTGGACGTTTCCGGTTTCCTCTAATCCACCAGACCAGACAACCCCTGCCCCCAGCTTCATTAACTCATTCATTCCTTCACTTAGTCCACACGTGTGTATTTCATTAGGTGCTACTAGTCACTCAACAATGTTAAATACAAGTGCTGAATTGAAATCTCTCTCCGCGCCCTGGAGAAGTTCACATACTTCCCGTTCTCCAGCAGGGTGCGTGAAGAGAATTTCGGGGCACCAAGTACACCCAAAATCCTGAGCAGGTGCCGGTAGCTTCGAGAAGGCCCAGAGAAAGGCCACAAGGCCACTAACCTGGGAGGAGCATGGACATCCAACCACGAGCACGCCCTTCCAGCTCATACCACCACTCTCCCATTCCTGCCCCCAGGGGCTGAGGCACCCAATGGGTTTTGTGCCACCGCCAGGGCCTGGGCAGGCCCTGAAGCCCACCCCTCTCTGGACTGCCTGCTGCTGGCCCAGCCCCGGCATCCTGGAAGAGGACATCAATCCCACCACTAATCTCCTGTCTCTGGAGAATCCCTTGTGGTTGAAAGAGGAGATCCACTCTAATAAAATGTGAACAACTCATTAGACCCATAACTCCCCTTTTGATCTCTATTTACAGAGAGGGTAGGGGAGGGGGGTGGAGGGACTCCACGAGGATGGGGCTGTGCACACCCAATGGCAGAGAAGGGAAAATGGGAGTCAACTGTGAGGAAGAGCTTTCTAGAATTGTCAGGGAAGCTTGGAGGATGGGGCTGAAAAACAAAACAAAACAGAAGAGCCTTGCCTGGCCAAGACCATCCACACCCCACCCCCTTGGGTCAACCTTTATCTTTGTAGTTCAAAAGAGGAACTGCAGGGGGGGGAAGGAGGCATGTCTCCGTTGATAGAGTGCCAGCCAATAGGGTCAGGGACCAAGTTCAAATTCAAAATGGAAAAAGGAAAGAGAAGCACACTAGCTTGGAACCACCAACCCAACACACAGCCACAGAGGCGTGATAGATTGCCAGCCAATAGGGGTCAGGGACCAAGTTCAGGCCAAGTTCAAAACGGTAAAGGAAGAAAGCACACTAGCTTGGAACCACCATGCCCAACCACACATAGCCACAGAGGGTGCCTTGGGAGCTTGGCTACGTGCCACTAGAGGGTTGTCTCCGTTGATAGAGTGCCAGCCAATAGGGTCAGGGACCAAGTTCAAGTTCAAAACGGAAAAAGGAAAGAGAAGCACACTAGCTTGGAACCACCACGCCCAACCACACACAGTCAAACGGCCAGTTCTCCCTGCCCCTTCCTCACACCCTGCCTCAGACAACTGAAGGGACGTCAGCCCACAGAGGGGAGCACAGATGTCATTGTCAGTTGATTCTTGAACAGCGAAACATAAAATGCCATCATCATCTTCCCTGTCCTCTCCCGCCCCATCCTCAAATCCAGCAGAGATGAGAAGGATCTGGAAAGATGTCTTATGATGTAAAAAACATGCTGAGAGCCAGATCCACTCAGCCTGCTTCTCCCTGCTGAAGATCACTTCCTCCATCTGCTGATTTCAGCCCCGGTGCTGTTCCCTACCTGGCCTCCCCTGCACCAGGCCCTACCCATGGGGGCCATGAGGCCAAAAGCCAAGAGGACAGGGAAGAATCTGCTGCCATCTTTCTAGATGCAAGGTCCTACAGTTCCCTCCGCCTCCAGTAGGAGCCGCTCTTCTCAACCAGACTAAATAAAAGAAGGAGGAGAAAGAAGCCAGGCACCAGCAGCTCACACCTGTCATCCAAGCTACTGAGATCTGAGGATAGAGGTTCAAAGCCAGCCCGGGTGGGAAAGTCTGTGAGTCTCTTGTCTCCAGTAAATTACTGGGAAAAGGTTGGAGGTAGTGGTGCTGTGGTTCAAGTGGTAGAGCACTCACCTTGAGCTCAAGCCCGCAGTGACAGCACCCAGGCACAGAGCTCAAGCCCCACAACAGCCAAAAAAAGCAACTGGTGTGCAGAGGGGGTGATTTTTCGAGAGGGATTTTTCTCCTCCCTTCCCTATCCTGCCATTTATCCTCACTTACTCCTCTGCCTGCTGCATCACCCCTAAGAAAAAAATCACCCAGTAGCAGAGGCAGACTTTCAGACAAGACAGGCTTCCTAGAGCCAAGGCCAATGAGTGAGAAGAGGAGGCAGGCCGGAGCCCATGGGCCACCATCTCCATGCAGGGACCCCAGCCCGGCAACCCAGAAACACGGCCCCCAGGGGGGCTGGGACTCCTCGCTTCACAGCACCACTGACCCTTCCTGGGAAGTCTTGGTTTCCTATTAATTTCTTGTCTTAATTGCATACCATGCGTGCTCCTCATTGCTGTTGCTATTAAAACTACTTTTGCTCCCACCAGCAACCTCGTCATGCATGACAGGGGGGAGGGGGCAGGAGGAGACAAAAAGCCAACCCAACTGGCAATTCATGCAGCCAGGAGGAGAGGAGAACAAAGGCTCCCCCCTCACCCCGACCCCTCGTCTTGGGGGTCCCCCCCACCCCACAAAGGCCCACCTGTGGCCACTCCCCCAAAGGCCTTGGCCAGTCGGAACCCCTCACCCCCACTCGGGTCCTGCCCCTCCACATTCTCCTCATGCCCTTTCTCTTCTCTTCCTCTGCACCCACCTTCTGTCACCCCTCCCTCCCCATTGCTGGTGGGTCCTGGGGTCCACACATGACAGCTGGAAACCTGGCTTTGTCCTACTGGGTGAGTGGGGAGGGACGGGGGCTGAGACCCTGCCATCGCCCCAACCCACTCCACGCCAATCACTGGGAGACCCAAAGGTACTCACCTGCGAACTCTACCTGCAATCATGGCCCACCCCACCCCTGCCTCTGAGCTATTCTGAAGAAAGATGAAGAGTTCTCCCAGCCCACCTCCTTCCTGGAGCAAGCAGGTGGAGAAGCCAGCTGAGGGACCTCCAAAGTGAGCAAGCACCTCGAGGATGTGTGGAGGCGGTGGGACTCGAACCTCTCACTCTGAGACACCTCGGGCACAGACTGGAGTCTCACACACACTCTGAAACAAGAGGAGATGACTGGGCATCTGGCTGACATCCATCCGCCCTTTCTGGCCAATTCTTTTTTTTTTTTTTTAATAATCATCTACTACAGGGCAGAGGGACGAGCGCCTTCCGTTGACTCTCCATCTCAATGGTTCCAAAGCATTGCTGATTCGCTTTTTTAAGACCAGAGATGGGAAAATAAGTAACACACATAAAGAAAGGGATGAGATATCGGGAAAGCATTATTGATGATTCTGCTCTAGATTCCTTCCAGACCTTGATCCCAAGCTCAGGCTGGTGTGTACCTGTTCCCTGAGTTTGCAGCTGTCTGTTGAGTGAGGCAGGAAGGTGGGCCCTGGAAGATCAGAAGCTCCAGCTGTTGCCACCCCTAGCTGGGTCGTGATCCCATCTTGTTTTTCCCTCAAGAGTTACCTTGGCTTGCCCAAGTGGCTCATAGAAGAATCATTTCACTAAGTCTTTCTTCAGCTCTCCTCCCCCGCCCCCACACACACATGCACACACACATTAAGATGCTGCCTAACCGACATTTTGCCATATTGTGAAAATGGATGAAAGGGGAAGGTGGGGGAAATGGAAGTATCCATGCGATTTTCAGGGCTGGTAAGACACACACACACACACACACACCACACACGCACGTACGTGCGGGGTCAGTACCATCCCTTTGTTCAGCACAAAAGCTCTCTCACGTGTGGACTCCCTTCCCACACACCCTGCATTTTGAACTCAGGGAGAGAGCCATTTGCAACTGAGGAGCTCCAGCAGTTTGCCCCCAAAAAATAGGGAGGGAAGGGGGAGGTGGGAGGAATGTGTGGGTATAAATAGATGTGTAGACACAGGAGAAATTTACAGCTCAGAGAGAGAACACATGGTGTGGAGGATGATTGAAAAACATAAAGAAATAAAGAAATCTCCCCCCCCCCACACACACAAATCCAAATGAAAAAGCAGATTACAGACACAGTCCCTCCTTGCCCAGCTCAGGATTTTAAGGTCTCCCTCAGCGACCCCCTAGGGGGGGTGGAACCTGGCAATCCTGCCTCTCCAGCCAGCCTGGACCCCTGGGCGACCTGGCCTCCAGGGATGGGAGGCAGCACGGGACCAGCAGTCTGCCCTCGAGATGGCCGCAGTGACCCTTGCTGTAATCCTCTCTCCTGATTTTTAATGTAAGGGTGCAGATCATTAGGATGGGGTGGAAAGATGGAGCCAGGAGATAGGGGGGTGGGGGTGGGGGTGGAGACATTAGGCAGAAGGGGAGAAGTGGGGGGGGTTGGAATCTAGATAGCTGGAGCACATGGGCTGGGGAGGAGGCTCAGTCGTAGAGCGCTTGCCTTGCATGCATGAGGCCCTGGGTTCGATTCCCCAGCACCACATAAGCAAAAAGAAAAAAGCCGGAAGTGGCGCTGTGGATCAAGTGGTAGAGCGCTAGCCTTGAGCTTAAAAAGCTGAGGGACAGTGCCCAGGCCCAGAGTTCAGGCCCCACGACCGGACCCCCCCCCCAAAAAAAGAAAAAAGAATAGATAGCTGGAGCTCTTGGCGAAGACAATGGCATTTAACTAGAAAATCATCATTCACCCAGACGCCTACCCACCCTCCCACCTGCCCCCTGCCAGGATCCCCCAATAAAACCTGTTTGATGATGGAGGGGAAAGAGGCCGCCTTCTTTGTTAGAAGTCTTCCCCCCCCCCAAAAAAAAGCATTATTTTTCAGATCCGTTTTTTGGGGTGAGAGACCCAAAAATAAATGAATAAAGAATCACTTGAAGGGAATGAATAGTAGAGACCCCTTTTGTGTGTGTGTGTGTGGTCCGGGAAGGGGACAGGGGTGCGGGGAGCCCCTTGAGCCCTGTGAGGAGTGGGGGGGGGCACGGCCGGCGCGGGGCTCACCTGTATGGGTAAGAGCCGAACCTGTAGCCCGGCCGGTCAGGGCAGCGGCCAGCATTGGTGGGTGGCTCAGGCCTGGGGTGCTGCCTGTCATATCCACTTGGGAGGGAGCCAGGGAGCTTGCATGGAAATCTGGCCCTGGGGTCCGAGGGCACGGTGGGGCGGCCCCAGCATGGGTGGCGGGGTGGCGGGCCGGTGGGCTGGCGGGCAGTCCAGTGGGTCGGTCGGTGGGTGGCCCCGGTTCCCCCCTCCAGTGGCCCGAGGGTGGGGCTCCTACTGTCGGTGGGGCTCCGCGCCTGGCTCTTCTTCCTGACCCTCCTCTTCCTCACAGAGGCTCAGCAGTGGAAGCTTGGGGTGGAGCAGCAGGGAGCCAGCTGTGTCCCCCTGGCGGCGGTGGAGCATGGCGCCGCCGCCCCTTCCTAGGGGGGGGGAAGAGAGAGAGAAAGAGGGTCAGTGTGGAGGGGGGCGTGCTCCAGGAGACATCCCAAGTGGGTAGCAGTGGAGGGGGAGAACCGCACCCCGAGTGCGTGTGTGTGTGTAAGGGGGGGCGCAGGGCAGCGCCGGGACGGGCGACCCGAGGGGGTCGGGGGGCGGGGGGGGGGGGAGGCGCGCACACGGGCACGCGCGGGCCAGCACCGGCAGTCACTCACACTGGCTTCGGCTGATGCGGCCGAAGCCCCGGGCTGTGGGGGCTGACAGGTAGGGGGCACCCGGATCATGGCTGCGCTGGCGGCTGCGGCGGTGGCGGCGGCGGGGCCTCCTCCTCCTCCTCTCATTCCTCCTTTATCTCCTTCCTCCTCTCCTTCCTCCTTTTCCTCCTTCCTCCTCTTCTTCCTCCTCTCCTTCCTCCTCCTCCTACCCTGGCTTGTGCAGACAGCTCTGCAGGTGCCCGTGCCACAACCGGGGCTCCGCTCGCAGGCCTGTGCTGGCTCACACACGCTCAGCCCCGCAGGCCCCCGCCGTGCTCCCGCCCCCCCCCCCCCGCGCGCGCTGCCGCTGCCATTCCCCCCGCCCTTACGCATATGCGCACTGCCCGCTGTCCCCTGCGCACGCCCCCACCACCATCCCCCTTGCGCACTGTCCCGCCCCTTCTGCACGCACGCGTCCTCAGGGGCTTCACCTGCCATGCCAGCCCCGTGCAGGACCCGGGAGAAGGGAGGGATCCCCAGGGCCCAGGGGGATCCCCAGGGCCCAGCCCCGGCCCCGCCCCCGAAACCCGCAGAGAACCACAACAAGCCCCCCGGGATCCCCTCGACCCCCAAAACCCGCAGAGATCGACAGCGAGGTCCCCGCAGCCCAGCCCCGCCCCCCGCAGGCCCGACCCTGGGCGCTCACCGCGGCTCCGTGCGCGCGGGCGGGGGTTGGGGTCAAGGGTCGGGCCGCCTCCCTCCCGTGGCAGGTTTACCTCAGTTGGTTGATTGGCGTCTGGAGCACTCTGGGAGGAACCGGGCGGCGCGGCAGCACCCCAGGACCGCACAGGAGGCCGGGCCATGGCTGGATTTGGGGTTCACACCCCCGAGGCTGCACACACAGCACACGCAGGCGCGTGCCCCACCAGCGGGCCTGCACCCCCGCCTCTGCCCTGCGGGATCGCGAGCACCCTAGCTGGGGGCGGCGGCCCACATCAAGCGCCAGGCACTGGGTCGAACTGGGGGATACCCGAGGCCAAACCCCAGTTGGCGGAGCCTCCTGCTGGCCGCTGAGGCGATGAAGGGGCCCAGGCCGTGGGCGGGGCTGCCCCTGGGTGCCTCTGATTGGCTAAACTCCTCCGTGGGGGCCTCTGATAGGTTGAGAGGTATGATTGACAGGCGGTAATTTGCATACGGTGGCCTTGGCCAGGTGGCCAGGCGCATGCTAGGCTTGGTTCCAGCCTTTTAGGAGCCTAGGCGCAGCCGAGGGCCACCGCCATCTCCCCTGGAACCCGTATCAGAGCCCAGGCTGGGAAGTCTGCGGGGTTCTCCAGAGTTCCAGCTAACCAGCACAAAACCCGGAGTGGAGCTGTGGTTCAAGCGGTGCAGCGCCAGCCTCAAGGGGAAAGTGCAGCCTGCAGGCCCAAAATTCAAGGCCCGGAGTTTGATCCCTGGGAAGGTGCAGACTGAGATAAGTGCAAGCAGGATGGGGGGTCCAGGGCACCCCGCAGTCCCCAGCCTCCCCGACACTCGAGCTGGAATCACACCTGTCACGCCTGTTCACACGGTTCACAGTTCACACCCGCTCGTTCGCGTGCAGACCGTCTGTCTCGGGTGGGTGCTCTGTCGCCAAGCCAGGCCCCGGCCCACTTTGCACCGGCTTCCTGTGCAGGACCTAGCAGGACTGCGGCCCGCTGGTTCTAGACTTCTCCTTAAAATCGGAATGGCAACCCGGCTTTGTCCACAGGGGACTATGTCCAGCCGATTTTGCTGCCCCTTGCTGGGCCTCCAGACTCCGGCCTCCAGATCTCAGCGAGGACTCCAGACATGATCCTCCAGATCTCAGCCTCCTGTGTAACTAGGATGACAGGTGTGAGCCACTGACACCCGGCTACTTTTACACATTTTTACAAACAACTTGGCCTCTGTGAACCACAGACCTTTCATTAAAACTATATCAGGAGCCAGGCAGCTTTTTCAAATCTGAAACGCCATTCCTTGATGTGACAAATTATGATGTCCTGGCACACCTCCTCACCACCCCAAAGGAAAGTGCGTTCTAATGAGACAAGGGGTCTGACTGTATTCCCCAGCAATGCTTATTGAGAAAAACAAATTCTCACCGAGGACTGAGAGAGAGGCAATGCCAGATACATACATACATACATACATACATACATACATACATACATACATACATACATACATACATACATACATGCATGCATGCATGCATGCAATACAGAGTGCCTCTTTCTGTATGTCTATAATGTATATGCATATACGTTAGCTTGTATTAGTATTACAGGTGTTTCATTGTACATTTCCACACAGATTATCAATATATTGCAGTCCCACCCCTTCTAGCACTCTTTCTCCCCTTCCCAGAACAATTTCAACAGGTTTTTTCCTTCCACTTTCACAGTTGCCAGCAATCTACTTTAATCCATTTATCTATCCCACAGCTTCACATCCAGAAAGAGCAAGGAGATGAACAGGGCAATTGTGACTTGTTCTTGTACCAGAAAGTCTTTCTCTCTCTGGGGCAAGCTACCAACAACCTAAGTCTCTAAGGAGCTGATTCGAGCTTCATAAATAACATCTCACTAAACCCGTTTCCAGTTCAACTTGCGCTTGCATTCAGCTTCATCTCCAGAGTGCTCAGCATCACTTTCAAAATACCCAGCCAAAGGGGCTGGGGGTAGGGTGGGGGTGGAGAAGGGGACAGGGAAAACTAGGTTGAGATCACCAAGGATCATGATTAAAATATCCTTGGGCCAGGCACTGGTGTCTCATGCCTGTCATCTCAACTACTCAGGAGGCTGAGATCTGAGGATTGGCTGTTCAAAGCCAGCCCGGGCAGGAAAGTCCATGAGATTCTGATCTCCAATGAACCACCAGAAACCAGAAGTGGAGTTGTGGTTCAAGTGGTAGAGCACCAGCCTTGGGTGAAAAAGCTCAAAGACAGTACCCAGGCCCTGAGTTCAAGCCTCAGGACCAGCATATACACCAAATATACATAAATGTATAAGCAAAAATCAATAATGACCATTATTGACCATGATTCATTATATAAATCATTACTCCCTTGGGATGCCCCACATAGTGAACAATGGAAACAAAAGGTTTTTCATGCAAGTCATAAATGCTGAAGGAATGACAGGAGAAAATTGCTAATTTCCAACCTCACGTGTAATAATTATCAGTGAATGCTAGTAAATGCTTTTCCGATGATAGCCGTAGGCAAGGCACAGTTACTTGTGTCTGAGTCGCTTTCTTTTGTTCCTTCTGGATTAGCATAAATTAATTGCACATAGGGATTTTATTGTCATATTTACATCTATGTGTCTAGTGTACTAACATCAAATTGCCTGAGCTTTTTTCATTCAAGGTTGCCACTCTACCACTTGAGCCACAGCTCCACTTTGGGTTTTGTTGGTAGTTCCTTGGAGATAAGAGTCTCCCGGACTTTTCCTGCCCAGGCTGGCTTTCAACTGTGATCCTCAGATCTCAGCTTCCTGAGTCTCTGGGATGACAGGTATGTAACTTTTTTAAAATTCAATCATAATAAAAGGCTAAAAGGACCCGAGTTCAATTCCCTGTACAAGCACAAAAAAATTAAAAATTTTAATTTTCCCAGTGTATAAGAATGTGGGGCTTTCTGACAGTGGATATTTCTGTGTGTCTTTAGAGATTTTTTTCATTGTGGTTTTCATTTCACTTTCTGGAACGTTTTTGGTTTTAGAGGATGCTGCTACACTCCTGGGAAGAGATTTTCCTTGGCTCCTTGTCCTGTGCCCCCTTTATCTGGGTTTGAGTCTGCACTAGCACTGTCAAGCTGAACGTAGCCCATCCTTCCTCCTGAACATGTTTATTTAGCATGGTGTTATTGAAATTTTCTGAAGGCCTGGTAAAATTTGCTATTGACACCAGCTGGCACTGGGGTGGCACTGTAGGAAGATTTTTAATTACTAATTCAACCTCTATATATTTCAGACCTATTTAGACTTCTATTTCTTCTTGGGAATTTTTTTTTGAGAATTTGTATCCTTCTGGAATATTAACTATTTCACCTAACTTGCCTAATTTGTTGCATTAAATAAAAATAGCTCTGAATAGTGCCAGATGCTGGTGGCTCACACCTGTCATCCTAGCTACTCAGGACACTGAGATCTGAGGATCGTGGTTGGAAGCCAGCTCAGGCAGGAAAGTCCGTGAAACTCTGATCTCCAATGAACCACCAAGAAAAGTTGGAACTGGAGGTGTGGCTCAAGTGATAGAGCACCAGCCTTGAACCAAAGAACTTCAAGGACAGCACCCAGGCCCTGAGTTCAAGCCCCAGGACTGGCATCAAAGAGAAAGGGGTGAGAGGGAACAGAGAGAGAGAAAAGGAAGGAAGGGAAAAAAAAGACAGACATGGGAAATCCACTTGGGTCTTTGTGAGAATGATAGACAAAGTTTTGACCTAACTAAGCATTGTTCAATTGTGCCAAGATGTGGAGCACAATTTAGTGGCCCTCCTGTGGTCATTCAAGGCCTGTGGCTTTTGTGTCTCAAGTACTAGGATGTTCCCTGATGCAGTGCAGTTCAAACAGCCACAAACCAGCCAATAAGCCCCAATGCAAGGCAAGACAAGGCCTCTTAGAATCCTTCCCTGGGCTGATGGAACCCACTAGTAAAGGGCTGCTTGTCCTTCACAGGGCTGGGGGGGGGTCTGTCTGTCCCCTGTCCTCTTGTCTCTGAGGGTGGGGCCAGCTCATGTCGATCCTGAAAAGGCCCAGTTAAGTCCTGCTGTCTGAGACTGGCCAGGTGCTGAGCCGCCTTTGTGGAGGCCTTCTGCTGGAATGTTTGCAGAGAATGGAAGGCAGCAGGGTGTGCCCAAGCTATTGTGTCAGAAAAGTCACCAGCCAAGAAAGCAAGGACACATGCCCTCGACAAACACGTCCAAGCCCTGCGCCCAGAAAGGGGGCCTAGAGCTAGGAACAGCTGGGGACAGCTGGCAGCCTCAGTACACCAGCATGGAGAACATGAAGAAAACCCACAGGGGACACGATGGACAGCAAGGTGGTCCGGGCCGGCCCCAGGGATGGATTTGCTAACCTGTGCTCTTCTTCAGTCCAGGCTGGCCCAGTGAGAACAAGAACTGCCCCGTAGTCTGTATCTTCATCCCAGCCACTCAAGAGGCTGAGATTGGAGGATCGTGGTGAGAAGCTCAGCAGGAAAGTCCTTATCTCCAATGAACCTTCAAAAGGCCAGAAGTGGAGCTGTGGCTCAAGTGATAGAGCACCAGCCTTGAGCACAAAAGTGGAGAACGGTGCCCAGACCCTGAGTTCAAGACAGAGGATTGGCACTCACTCACACACACACACACACACACACACACACACACACACACACACACACACACACACACACACTCACCCCAAAATGTTAAAATATCAAATTTGAGAAACCAAGTTAAACAGCACCCAAGACTAGATACTTCGTTTGGCCTGAGGAAGTTCACTGTGAATCTCTGAGGACACATGGGCAGCTTTTGTGATGATTTTGACCCCTGACCCCAGGAGACCATCAGGATCTCATGAAATGGTAATGTTCTTCCCAGACTCAGAGTGAGGCCCAGTGTATGATCTTTTTTCTTTTTTTTCTTTGTCGATTGTGGGGCTTGAACTCAGGGCCTGGGCACTTCCCTGAGCTCTTCTGCCCAAGGCTGGCGCTCTACCACTTGAGCCACAACTCTCTATCTGCCCTTATTTATTTATTTAATTTGGTGGTTCCTTGCAGATAAGAGTCTCATGATCTTCCCTGGCTCAGGCTGGCCTCAAACCTTGATCCACAGATCTGAGCCTCCAGAGTAGCTAGGATGACAGGCGGGAGCCACCAGCAATAGGCTGTGATGATTTCTTAAAGCAACAATAGAAAACGGATAACCGAAACTGCAGGTATCTTCCCTCTGCCCCTGCCCATCTGCCTTTTTGACACTTGTATCAACATAGAACGATTTGGAATCAACCCTGAGAGTAGCTGAGCTATGTATTCTGTCCACAGCTCCTGTCCACGGTTCCTGTCCACAGCTCCTGTCTACCTTTTGAAGCCTTGTATGAATCTGAGACAGAATAATGTTAAATAACATGTTGGGTGGCCCAGAAAGAGACCCATGCCATTAGTTAATGAGAAGAAGAGATAGTAACTAATGAAGACAACTAATTGAGTTTTTGGATCCCTGTGGAGTGGGAGGAATCCAGGAGAGCTGACCTACACTACACAGATTCACCAGAGACTTAATATGAATCAAAATGGCAATTCATCATGTTAAATGTAGGGCATATCTTCCCAGTGGTTAAAGTGTCTATGTCCATAAGAAAGGAAACCTTCCTGTGATCAGATCAACTGGTAGATTTAATTAAATAGGCCTACAGCGACTGATTGGTTGAGGATGGGAGCAAAGATGGGTGATCGCTGCGGGTGTCATTGGCTGTGCTGATCAGACCCTGCCAGCTGCCCGGCTCTTCACTGCCCTTGCAAGAATTCTACAAGCCAGGCGCCTGTCATCCCAGCTACTCAGGAGGCTGAAATCTGAGGATCACAGTTCAAAGCCAGCCAGGGCAGGAAAGTCCATAAGAGTCTTGACTCCAATAAACTACCAAAAAACCAGAAGTTGCACTGTGGCTTAAGTTGGTAGAGGGCCTGCTTTGAGCAAAAGAGCTCAGAGATAGTGCCCAGGCCCTGAGTTCAAGACCCATGACCACCAAAAAAACAGAGAGAATAGCTGTCTTACAGTATTGACATGCTTGTGGGACCAAGTGACAAGACGTGTTCCGACCCTACACTCCTGTGTGAACTTAGAGCTCTAGAGACTTGAGCCATTCCACTCTGTGAGTGTGTGTGTGTGTGTGTGTGCGCCAGTCATAGATCTTGAACTCAGGGCCTAGGCACTGTCCCTGAGCTCTTCAGCTCAAGGCTGGCACTCTACCACTTGAGCCACAGTGCCACTTCTGGTTTTCTGGTGGCTCATTGGCAGTAAAGTCTCACGGACTTTCCTGCTCAGGCAGGCTTTGAACCCTGATCCTCAGATCTCAGCATCAGGCCCTCAGATCTCCCCAGATCCACACCAGGAGCCCAAGCCAGCACTGTGCAATATCCCAGTGCTGTCCGCATCAACCTCGCTCAACCTTGAGGAAGACTGGTCGCCCCTTGAGCTGAGGAAGATGCTGAAATCAGGGGCCTGGGGCAGGGTGGTAGCCGTCGTGTGCTTTCACCCATGTTTTGACTCCTATCACCTTCCACTGGCCGAGACACTTATCACAAGCACTCAGGCAAACAGAGTCCTCCTCCCTCTCCAACAAGGTACTGATTCTCAGTCCTGGGAAGCCAAGCCCCACTGCCTTCGGTAGGATCGCTGTAGGAAAGGGAAGCAGGGAGGACAAGGGGTGGGGTGGGGGGGGGACTCAGCTGACCCACAATGGCTCCTGACGGAGAGCAGAGCTGAGTGGGGCCTCCCAGGCTGTCTCCCCCTCATCTAGTAACTGAACAGAAGCCAGCACAGAAATCTTTCTTTGGGAAAACTTTAAATAAAGAAGAGCTCCATCTCCTAGGAAACCACTCCCCTCCTCGTTGTGTCTCTGCTCAGAAAAGATGTCCAGCATTCTCTCTTCCCCTCCCCCACTTGTTCTAACACCCCATGCCATGCCTTCTCCAAAAAATCACACACACACACACACACACACACACACAAATCACCCAGTCACACAAGGCACCACAAGCGCTCAGTGTCAACCACGACTGTGGCCAACCCAGACCCCAACGCACCAGCAAGGCCCAGCACCCACTTGGAAAAGATGATGGGGGATTTCAGACATGCTGTACCTAGAAGCATCGAGATCCACGGGGAACAGATGGCACAGGAAAGAGACTGCAACTCCACCTTCCCACCCGGCCATGACCTTCAGAATTCAGCAAAGGCCTCATCATTATTCTCAGAGCAGGCGAAGCTGAGACTCATGTCTCCCAGATTTGGGGAGGGAGGTTGTACCCACTCGCATGTTCTGGTGGAATGGTGAGGCAGGGGATGAAAGGCCTACAAGGAATGGCCAGCACCCCAGGTTTAAGCGAGGAAACTGCAGAAGAGGGGACTGTGGTGTTGGAGGGGAGGAGTCTCAAGAAAAGTTGAAGGTGGCTGGTGCTTGGTAGCTCATGCCTGTCATCCCAGCTACTCAGGAAGCTGAGATCTGAGGATCACAGTCCAAAGCCAGACCTGGCAAGGAAAGTCTGTGAGATTCTCATCTCCAGTTAGCTGCCCAAAAGACTGTGACTTAATATGCTAGGGTGCTAGCCTTGAGGGGAAAAAAAAAAGCTTAGGGACAGTGTCCAGGCCCTGAGTTCAAGCCCCACAATGAGCAAGTAATAATAATAATAGTGATAAGAACCTTGTTTTCTTCACTTGGTTTAACACAAGGGCTAGTCCAGGTGACGTGGCTACAAGGTAAAATACATTTCTTTTCATCTAAATGCTCTTTGGGTGCTTTGCTTGCGAATTCAGTGCAGTCTCCAAGTATACAAAAAAGAAAAAGGAAAAAAAATGTGAAATTAAAAGACCAAAGAGGAGAGTAATTGGATGGCTCCATTTGGGAGGGACAAGAAAGCATGTGCAAAAGAAAATGTGCTTAAAAGCCAAAGCAAGCCAGGGTCTTTTATTTCGCCCATGGCACAAGCAATTGGACGAGCTGCCTCCTCTGTGTGGTCAGTGCAAAGAGGAAATGGTTTTGAAACAGTGGAAATGTGCCAGGTTCACAGCCACCTTGGAAGAAATAAAACTCAGGGCCTGGGACACTGTCCCTTGGCTTTTTGTTTTATGCTCAAGGCTGGCGCTCTACCACTTGAACCACAACCCTGCATCCAGCATTTTGCAGTCCAGTGGAGCTAAGAGTCTCATGGACTTTCCCAACCTGGGCTAGCCTCAAACTGTGATCCTCAGATCTCACCCTCTTGAGTAGCTGGGAAGACAGACATGAGCCACTGACGCTCATATGATATATATTTCCTGTTGCTTCACTCTGTTCTGGTTAGCTATAGCCAGAGAATGCCACCCGTAGAGGTAGCTGGATAAGAGAAAGCCACCGGTGGCTGGGCCTTAGCATTCTGCGTGCATGGTTGGTGCCTCATGAAACCTCAAGTGGAGACCCAGGACTGAGAACCCGGAGGACCTGCTTCATCTGTTGTCATGTTACCCCACTTCACAGCCCAAGGCCTGGATGGAGATCTCACCCAGCCACGGGCAGGCAGAGTCAGAACCACAGGGCTCTACCTGGATCACACATGACACAGACAAGACACCAGGAGCAGCCACAGGAGCATGCCTGGGTGTGGTTCAGTAAGCTTCTCTGCTACTTCTTTGCTCCTGTCCCAACTGTCTGCTCCCTACTCCTTCCTCCCCACTGCCTCCCCTACCTCCCACACCATCTGGGCAGCCTGGCTTCCATGCTCCAGGCTTCCAGGTGGCCCTTGCAGATCCCGGACCACAGAGAGCTGCGTGGACTGGAGTGGGCAGCCGTGGACTGGCTGGCTTATTCAGTGTTTGCCTGCCTGCTTGGTTGGTTGATGGTTGGCTTTTTGGCTGGTTAATTCATTGGTTGGTTGGCAGTTGGTTCATTCATTCACGCATTCATTGGTGATTGGTTTGTTGGTGATTGGATGTTTGGTGAGTTGGTTAGCTGGTTAGTAATTGGTTTATTCACTCATTTGTTGGCAGTGGGTAAGTAGCTTGATGGTTAGATGTTTTTGGTTAGTTTTAGCTAGTTGGCTGGTTGGTTAGTAGTTCATGGCTCATTCATTTGTTGTTGGTTGGTTGGTAGTTGGATGTTTATTCTTTCATTGGTTATTGGTTAGTTGGTTGGATGTTTTTTGGGTTAGTTTTGGCTGGTCAGTTGGTTGGTTAGTAGTTGATGCTCATTTATTTGTTGATGGTTGGTTAGTTGGATGTTTATTCTTTCATTGGTTATTGGTTAGCTGGTTGGATGTTTATCTAGTCAGTTGGTTGCTTAGTAGTTGATGGCTCATTCATTAGTGATTGTTTGGTTTGTTGGCTGGTTAGTAGTTGATAGTTCATTCATTCACTCACTGGTGATTGTTTAGTTGGTTAGTTAGTACTTGATGGCTCATTCATTCATTCATTGGTGATTGGTTAGTTGGTTAGTAGTTGCTGGTCATTCATTCATTCATTGGTAATTGGCAGGTTCATTCATTCAACTGTTCTCTTCCTCTTCCTTGAGGGACAAAGCTTCTAAACTCAGCAAAATGGAGGTTCTGCTCACCCTCATCTTTATGTTTCTTTCCTGCATGGGAACTGTCCACTGAGTTCTCCTGGGCAGTGATCCTTAGATCTCAGCCTCTTGAGTAGCTGGGAAGACAGGCATGAGCCACTGATGCTCATATGACATATGAGCAAGGCAGTGGCACCAGCTCCGTACTGCTGGGCTAAGCTTCCCGGCTGCGAACCGAGTGAATTAAAACCATGGTGGGGGGGGGGGTGCAAGGACAAAAAAAAAAGTCCAAAAAATGAGAATCAGCCCTATTTCCAGTGCTAGCTTTCTGATGACAATCGTGCTTGAGGAAACCGTAGTTCAACAGTGGAAATGCACAGCTCACTTGCGGTCTGCAATGCAATGTGGGATGGGACGACTTGGGGTACAGGGAGCCAGTTAGAGGCTGATGTGGGAAAGAGGATTGGAGAGAAATAGAACACCAAAAGATTTTTCTGGGGCTCGCACCAAGATTTGAATCTAGAGCCTCATTCTTCCAAGGCAGAAGCACTACCATTTGAAACATAAGCTCAAATACTTTTTTCCTTAGGTTCTATTTTTTTTCCAGAAAGGGCATCATGCTTTTGCCTGGGCCTGCCTCAAACCTTGATCCTCCTACCTACACCTCCCATATAGCTGAGATTATAGACATGTGCCACCATGCTCTTTCTATTGAGGTGGGGGGTGGGGCAGGCAGTCTCACTAACTTTTTGCAAAAGCTGGCCTGGAACCATGAGCCTCCTTGCATAGCTGGGATTACAGGCATGAGTCACTGGTGGCCGGTGATGCAGAGATTTTCTGTCTACCATTGGTTGGACCCATAGATGTGGCCCAGGTGAATATGGAAGGCTGGCTGTCTTTGGTTTGGGGAAGTCATGTAAGGTTTATCAGTGAAGTCTGACCTCATGACTCTTCTGTGTGTGTGGGACTGGACCACAAGCAATGTTTAAAGCCCCTGAGAGTCATGGCAGTGACCCCCTCAGGGAAAACATGACCCCTGCTGTGACAGAACGAAGAAATCCTGGACCCAGATGCATCAGATATGTGGTGATATGATGTCCTTTTCCTGACATTGATGTCCGGCTTGCTTGCTTCTCATAAGAACCATTCTTCGAGGGTAAATGGGTTGAATTCTTGCAGCAATCAGGAACGGAACACTTACAGTAATTGACATAATTAAGGTACCAAATGAGGAAGAGAGAAAGGTCCATGAAAGATCTCCAAGGGGAAGACTTACTTATTTATACAGTCTTTATTGAGTGTTTACTGGGTTGTATGTGGGTTTTTTTTTTAAATTTCACCAGGCAACTGATGGACCAAAATAACTCAAGAATGATCTCAGCTTCTAAGGTGGTCAGATTTGTGAAAAGGAAAAATAGTGAGAGCCGTGCAAACAGACGGTCACAATCAGTTATAACAACTTGCAAAGGAGAGGTTTTGAGGAAGACAGTTTTTTTAAGGGAGTCTTTAGGAATTTGTATTTCAGCTTACTCACAAATGAGAAGCCTGAGTTATCAAGGAGAGGGGAGGAAAAAGGAGAGGAAATAAAACTGTGAGATTTATTTTTTTATTTTTTATTAGTCCTGGGGCTGGACCTCAGGGCCTGGGCACTGTCCCTGAGCCTTTCACTCAAGACTGACACTCTACCACATGAGCCACAGCTCCACTTCCGATTTTCTGGTGGTTCATTGGAGATAAGAGTCTCATGGACTTTCCTGCCCGAGCTGGCTTTGAACCACAATCCTCAGATCTCAGCCTCCTGAGTAGCTGGGATGACAGGCGTGAGCCACTGGTGCTTGGCTTGAAATCACTTTTTGAGACTCAGAATGAACAAAGTATTTAAATTTTAAGGAAAATATTTAAATTTTAAAGCAAGAGACAATCAAACAGCAACACACATAACCACAATTTTTATTCAGCGTCTCGGAGATTGGGAGGTGAGGGGTGGGGTAATGGGAGGTCAAGAAATCTTGACATGGGACAATTCAGCATGAAACATTCACTTATCAACTGACATTTCTCTGTCCCCTTAAACCTGGGCTACAATTGACAAGAAAAATCTTTAAGCATTCATGGACTCCCGGGTAAAGGAACCAGAAGATGGCGGCTGCAGCTATTCACAGATGGAATGCTCTGTGCTAATAAAAAATAAATAAGCAAACTTAGAGCCAGGCGCCAGTGGCTCACGCCTGTCATTCTAGCTACTCAGGAAGCTGAGATATGAGGATCTCAGTTCAAAGCCAGCCTGGGCAGGAAAGTCCATGAGATTCTTACCTCCAGTGAACCACCAAAAATGCCACAAGTGGCTCTGTGGCTCAAGTGGTAGAGCATTAGCCTTAAATCCAAAGGCTCAGGAACAGCACCCAGGCCCTGAGTTCAAGCCCCATGACCAGCACACACACACACACACACACACACACACACACACACACACACACACACACACACACACACAAGATAAACATTGTCCAAAAAGAAATGTACTTTTTATCTGACTTATAGAACTGTAATCCCTCTGTACATCACCTTTATAATAACAATTTTTTAAAGTAAAAATAAACACGTAACATAAAATAAACCACTTTAGATTTAGACATCGCTTGTAGCTTCAAAATTGCACAGAGCAGTTTCTGTGAGAGAACCTGCTGGAAGAAGCTGATCAAATGCTCGGTAACCCAAATGTTTTTTAATGGCCCAACCCACTAAAATTAAAATTAAATGGCAAAAAAGCCAACCCTGATGCCTGTGTCTGAATGGCAGGGGAGCCGTCACCTGGGGAGGAGAACATATTTACTTAAGCAGCACTCCTGTTCTCTCCGAGCCTCTTATGAACATGGGGTAATTAATGAAGTTTAAATTTCCCTAATGATCAGTCTTCGGCTCTGCCTAGGTGGGAAGCAGATGCTGACATCTGTCTTCTTAATCGGGAACTTAAAAAGCAAGGAAGTAGCCAGGCATCTGCCTGACATCCCAGAGATTCAGAAGGCTGAGATCTGAGGATCATAGTTCAAAGCCAGCCTGGGCAGGAAAGTCTGTGAGACTCTTATCTCCAATAAACCATGAGAAAAGCAGAAGTGGGGCTGTGGCTCAAGGGGTAGAGTGCCAACCTTGAGCTGAAGAGCTGAGGGACAGCACCCAGGCCCTGAGTTCAAGTCCCAGGACTGGCATCAAAAATAAAAGGTCAACAACATCATATACATATAACAGTACCTGGGCTATAGCTCAGTGGTACTGCACTTGCCTAATAAGCATGAAGCCCCAGGTTCAAACTCCAGCACTGGAAAAAGAAAACACCATATGCACACACACACACACACACACACACACACACACACACACACACACACACACATGATAACCAACCTCTGGCACAAGGAAAATGCTTCTGGGGCAGATACTGTACCACGCACTACCCCACCTGTTGTCAGCACCAAAGGTGAACCTCAAAACTCTCATCACCAGCCCTCTGGTCTGCCCCCCAGCCATGCCCTGTCATCAGCAGTCCCAGCCCCACCCCAACCCCCAGACTTTCCTAAGAATCTCCCACAAACCAACCCCAAGGCTTACACAGCTCAGCCCAGTCTGTGTGCCAGTTCTCTGTACCTTAGCTCCTCATCCCAGGGGACACAACAATGGAGGGAGGGAAGGAAGGAAGGAAGGAAGGAAGGCAAGCAGGCAGACAGGGAGGAGGAAAGGAAGATAGGGAGGAAGGAAGAAGGAAGACGGGGGGAGGAAAGAAAAGACAGGAGGGAAGACAGGAGGAAAGAAGGAAGGGAAGGAAGAAGGGAGGGAGGAAGGAAGGAAGAAGGGGGAAGGAAGGAATACAGGGAGGAGTGAAGAAAAAAGGGAAGGCGGAAGGAAGGAAGAAGGGAGGGAAGAAAGGAATACAGGGAGGAGGGAAGAAGGAAGGAAAGATGGAGGGAGGGAGAGAAGGAAGGGGGAGGGAAGGAAAAGGAAGATAGAAGGAGGGAAGGAAGACGGAGGAGGGAGGGAGGAAGAAAAGAAGATAGGGAGGAGGGAAGAAGGAAGGAAAGGAGGGAAGAAGGAAGGAAGACAGGGAGGAGGGAAGGAAGTAAGCCAGGCCCAAAGAAGCATAGGTCCTATGGTTTCCCTTATTTGCAATATCTAGTATAGGTATGAGTCAAGCAGAAAAGGTCAGATAATGTGATGTTAGGAAAATGAACCCTTAAATATGTATTTTAATGTTTTCGTTTCTTTCATGCATGTGTTTCTAACGCATTTATAAGATTATTTCTTTGTTGCTTTGTATGTTCCTCCCCCACAGTGTAACCCCCACTTTCACTATATTTGATGTCAGTATAACATGTGGAGGAGATGGGGACAAACAAGTCGTTTAAGGATTCAGGTGGACCTGTTGCAACAATGAGAAGTACAAAATGTCATGTCAAAACCAACTTTACAATGTCGGTGTGGGGGGGGAGGGGGGTATAATTGGGTGGGGGGAGGAGGGAGGATCGCAGTTCAAAGCCAGCCAGGGCACGAAAGTCCTTGAGACTCTTATCTTCAATAACCCACAAGAAAACCAGAAGTGGCACTGTGGCTCAACTGGTAGAGCGCTAGTCTTGAGCTGAAGAGCTCAGGGACAGCGCCCAGGCCCTGAGTCCAAGTACCATGACCAACAAAAATACACGTGTGTGTCAAGCCTAGGACTTAATCACAAGGCCTGGGCACTGTCCCTGAGCAATTTGTGCTCAAGGCTGGTGCTCTATCGTTTGGGCCACAGCTCTACTTCCAGCTTTTTGGTGGTTCACTGGAGATGAGAGCCTTATCAATTTTCCTGACAAGGCTGGCTTCCAATCACGATCCTCACATCTCAGCCTCCTGAGTGGCTGAGAATCACAGAAATTAACCTTAATCTGTATGATTGTCACCAAATGGACAATTATCATTTCAATGTCTCAAGTACCGGATTGTTCGGCACAGTGTGTATATTGGTTCTAGAGCATTCTCCTCGTGTTATTTAACGACTTTCTCTGCCTGGTGGGAGGCCTGAAGCTGACAGAACCATGGGCTTAATTTGGCTTTGTTTTTCATTTTTTCAATTTGAGAGGGCCACCATAGTTCTGTTTTGTTGTTTTGTTTGCTTTTGCTACTGCTAGTCTATAGATGCGCATGGAAATCTGCAAAGAAAATGAATCATTGTCACATATGAGGTCATCTTCAACCTATGTTCTTCTCTAAGTTGTGTGTGTGTTAGTGTGTGTGTGTGTGTGTGTGTGTGTGTGTGTACGAGAGTGAGTATCAGGATTTGAACCCAGAGCCTCGAATGCCCTCACTTGGCTTTTTTGAAGGCTGGCAGCCGGACACTTAAATTCTGTGTCCATTCATGGGCTGCGTGACCCAATCTCTCTCTCTAGGAACTTTGTGACGTATATGTACCATTTGCGGTGATGATGGTAGCAGCCCCAACAAAGGACTCTTTTTAGGAGGACACAATTCTTGTCTTACTGAAGAACATGGCTCTCACACGTGATGGTGGTGGTAGTAGAGGAAGGGAAGGAGGGAGTTAAGAGCGGCTTCACTAGAGAAAACAGCCCTAGTTAGAGCTCAGGCTGACGACTAGGTTGTTAAATACAGATGTTGTTTGCCAAGTGTCATGGTACACCTCTGTAGTCCCAGCATGCCGGGGGAATATCAAGTTCAAGGACAGCCGGAGGTATCCAGAAAGGCCTGTTTCAAACGCCCAAGGAGCTGTGTGTACAGCACTTCCCTAGCGTGCACTTTTCCTCAACCTGAGATTTCTAGAATAGTCAATTCCTTTCCTTGCATTTTTTATTCTAGTAGCTTCTAAATAATTATGGTATACAGCCAGGCGCTGGTGGCTCCCGCCTGTCATCCCAGCGACTCAGGAGGCTGAGAGCTGAGGATCATGGCTAGAAGCCAGACCAGGCAGGAAAAGTCTGTGAGATTCTTATCCCTCCAATGAACCACTCAAAAAGCCAAAAGCAGAGTTGTGGCTCAAGTGGTAGAGCTCCATCCCTGAGCAGAAAAGCTCAGGGACAGCATCCGGGGTCTTGAGTTCAAGACCCACAACCAACCAAAGATTTAAAAAAAGAGAATAATGGCATATTTTCTCAAATTACATTTGGAGAGTGCATAAAGCAAAAGATATAAGTAGCATTTGAACATCTCACGGTCTCATTTGGGGGAGTGTTATTTCATTTATTATAATTATTATTGTTGTTGTTATTAGTATTATTATATTTGTGCTATTGTTATTGTTATTCTTATTGTTATTTTGCCCCCAAGCACCCATAAAGCTTTTGCATTTAAGACCTCATCCTCCAGGTCATTTTTGACATGCACTATACAAACAAGCTTCACAGCCATGGCGAGGCTGCCTTGCCTCCATTCTCCTGATGGTGAGTTTGCTGGGCTTTAACCAGGGCCCGTGTGCAGGCAGCTGACTGCTCTGAGTGCCCTGCCTTACACCTGGTTGGTTGGAGGACAGCGGGAGAGATGCAAAGGAGAACACACGCTTTTAAGTCAAACAACATTCTACACGTGGAGACCAATGGACGCCTTCCTAAAGTCTACCAGGAACTGGAGAACGCTCTCTGAGGAGCCGTGTGTGTGTGTGTGTGTGTGTGTGTGTGTGTGTGTGTGTGTGTGTGTGTTTGTGTGTGTGCACATGCACATGCATCCCCATCCACCCAGGGGCTATTCCCAGGCAGAAGACCCCGGTGTGTGCTGCTGTGGGACCAGGGGCCACTGCACTTCTCCACACCCCAACTCCATCCACACATGGGGCCAATCCCACATCAGCCTCTCCTCAGACATCTGGAAAGCTCCAGAACCTTCCAGAGGATACAAAGATTCAAGCCCAAGTGAGCAAAGACTTGTAGATAGATAGATAGATAAACAGAGATAGATAGATAGATAGATAGATAGATAGATAGATAGATAGATAGATAGATAGATAGAAAGATAGATAGATGGATAGATAGATAGATCTAGATCTGTAGATATTAGATATAGACATAAATATAGATATCTATATAGATATAGGTCTATATATATATACACATATATGTATATATGCATATATATGATTATATTTAATATAGTAAATATAATATATTTAAATATATACATATTTAAATAATATATAATTTAAATATATATATATATTTAAATATGTTATAGTCTAAATGTTATTTAAATATACTGTTTATATATTATATAATATATACATACTATACATTATACATGTGTTATACTTAAATAACTTATATTAAATAGTACACAGTATATGTAATATATACTATATATTGTGTATGATACGGTATGTATGATACGGGCCATGTCCAGGGAGGAAGATCGTGTAGAGAAGTGTTTTTTCCCGATGGTTTGGCTCAGGTCAGAATTGGGGCTACAGAATTTTCCAAGGACAGTCTATGATAACCTAATTTTTTTTTTAATATTCCCACCCTGTGAAGCAATATGTAGTGTTCTGACGTTTTACTTCTCTCTCCTTGGAGGAGAAAGGTTTGGTCCACTGGCTGACCTGGCCTGCAGAGGTGGTTGACCGGAGCTGACAAATACCGTGGGAGGTCTTTCAAGGAGTTGTTCAAGAAGGCACCAGAACACACAGGAAGGAGTCCATAGAACATCCACTGCAAGGTGCCGGGGCTGGCCGGTGAGAGGACAATTCCAGCTCACCCCTGGTCTAATGGTGCCATGTGCAAAACACCATCATCCGAGACAAAAGGGAAAACGATGGTGTTAACTGGCAGGAGCAGACACTGCCACTCCATGAGGGCTGAAATCTCATCTGTGTGTGTGTGTGTGTGTGTGTGTGTGTGTGTGTGTGTGTACAGTATACCTATCTTGGGGCTTGAACTCAGGACCTGGGTGCTCTACCACTTGAGCCACAGCTCCATTTCCAGTTTTCTGGTTGTCCATTGGAGATGAGAGTCTCATGACTTTGCTGCCCAGGCTGGCTTTGAACCGCAATCCTCAGATCTCAGCCTCCTGAGTGGTTGGGATGACAGGCGTGAGCCCCTAGGACTGGCCTTTGTTGTTGTTGTTGTTAAGCCAAGTGGAGAAATGAAACCAAAATGAAGTGGCCATTTAACCACATGTTATTCCAGAAGGATCTTTGCAAAGATCTGCGAGACTGGAAGCGATTTCAGATAGAGAATTACCAACGGTGTGGCAAGAATCAAATGAAGTCGGCAGAGGCTGGAGGATGAAGGAAGGGTTCGTGGCAGAGCTCAGCATCCAGGAGTTCAGTGCTTGGGGTGTGGTGGGGCCCAAAGCTGGAGGAGGAGGAAGATGATATCACCACAAACTCCAGTGGAGCAGAGCCAGGGAATGGGCACTGAAGGCAGGCTGGGGAGGCAGATGACTGAGGAACAGATGAAGAGGTTCTGTGGCAGGATAATTCCAGATCCCAGGGACTGGCACAGAGGTGAAGGAGAAAATGCAGGGAGGGAGAAACCTAGCCAGGGTTCGCTTAGATGCACCACCAGCCAACAGTGCCTGGATTCTGCATCCAAAACAAGATGAAGCAGGCGGGGCGCAGTGGCTCACGCCTGCCATCCCAGCTACTCAGGAGGCTGAGATCCAATGATCGAGGTTCAAAGCCATCCCCGGGCAGGAAAGTCTGAGAGATTCTGATCTTCAGTAAACTACGCCAAAAAAAAACTAGGCGTGTTTGCTGTGACTCAAGTGGTAGAACGTCAGCCTTGGGCAAAAAAGGAGCTCAGGGACAGTGCCCAGAGTTCAAGCCCAAGGAAAAGAGGGAGGGAGGGAGAGAGAGAGAGAGAGAGAGAGAGAGAGAGAGAGAGAGAGAGAGAGAGAGAGAGAGAGAGAGAGGAGGAAGTGGGTTGCTGTGGCTCACACCTGTCATCCCAGCTACTCAGGAGGTTGAGATCTGAGGACTGAGGTTCAAAGCCAGCCCAGGTAGACCGATCTGACTTGGATCACCCGAGTGATCCCCAAAACACTGCTAATGTAGAGAGGGCAGCCACCAACCCCACACCACGTGTGCCTTCCTTCACTTCTCCGACCATGTCCTCTGCAGAGCTGAGCGCGGGGCAGGTGGCGCTGGCTGTGGGGAGGCAGGTGCCTTGTTTGTTTAAGGAAAAGGAAAAAATAAAGGAAAAGGGAGCAAAAGGAAATTTCAAAGCTTCCTTATGGCTTCCGTGACAGAAATAACACGAGGCAGATGTTGTTATGCCTCGTGGCACGTCTTTGCTGTGATTTAGCTTCGTTATTTCTTTTTTAATTTTCCTTTTTTTCTTTTTCTGTGCCAGTCCTGGGGCTTGAACTTGGGGCCTAGGCGCTGTCCCTGAGCTCTTTCGGCCAAAGGCTGGTGCTCTACCCCTTGAGCCACAGCGCCACTTCCTTCCCGAAGGCCTGCTCTGAGCTTCCGCCATCTGCTTGCCTTCACCCTGGCCACTTCTTGCATGAACCGAGATTCGTGTAAGGCCCCACACACCCCACACGAGCACTGTGCCCCCTGCCTCCTCCTAAGGACACTCACGTCATCCTCTTGAATCTCCATTGCTCCGTAACACGAAGACGTCCAAACAAATCCGGTTCTGGGCAGTTGGGAAGATTATAGTTCAAAGCCATCCTGGGCCCAAAAAACAAAAAATTACAGAGAATACAAGTATGGTGGTTAACATCTATAATCTCAGCCAGACAGAAGTCTTGAGTGAGGAAGAAGGAGGCCTGAGGCTGGCTAGGAGTGGAGGTGTGGGGCTTTCACAACACTGTTGTGAAAGGAGATGGGAAGTGGGGCTCAAGTTTGTGGGGCGTCTGCCTAGCAAACACAGGGTTCTTGGTTCAAATTCCAGTACTGGTAATAAACAATACTTGATGCTTCCGTATTTCACATCATGTGTACTTTCTTCATTGCCTTCCCTGTCCAAGGCCTCCAGAAGGGACACAGGGCCGAATTCTTGACTTTTACAATACTCAAGTGCAAGCGTGTCACAGATTTATTCAGAACCACGTGGCCACTCATGGCTTTCTGGGCAGGGAGACGGAGGGTTTGCTGTGCACACGCCCAGCTCTGCTGGTATGTCAGTGTCAAGGGGCCTGGTCATGCCCAGAGTCCATGTGGGAAGCACTTTCACAGAAGATGAGTTCTTCATTCACAGCCCAGTGCAGCCACAGCATCATGCCACACAGGGGTTGCAAGTCACTACAGCTGGGAGGAGAACCGGATCCACCGAGGCAGGGAGGCCAGCAGGGGGCAGCAGACCACCCCCCAGCCTCCAGACACAACACCCACCACAACCACCGACCCCACTGCCACTGGCAGGATCCCAGCTGCCAAACTCTGTAGTCACAAGAACCAACTCCACAGGTGACAGACAGACAGACAGACACAGACAAGAGATGGGTGAGAGCTGGAGAGAACAGAAGGGAGGGAGGAAGGGAAGAAAAGAAAGGAAGAAGGGAGAGAGGGAAGGAGGGAAGTAGATAATATGATTGATAGACTGGATAAATTGTAGATGATTGATAAGAGATAGATGGATAGATGATACATGATTGAAAGTGGATAAATGATAAATGACAGCTACATA
This sequence comes from Dipodomys merriami, assembly GCF_024711535.1. Classification (NCBI taxonomy): domain Eukaryota; kingdom Metazoa; phylum Chordata; class Mammalia; order Rodentia; family Heteromyidae; genus Dipodomys; species Dipodomys merriami. The sequence continues at coordinate 109,911 of NW_027202487.1, read as the reverse complement.
CATATGGATGGACAGATGAGTAGATAGATAAATGGATGGTGGATGTATGGAAGATGGATGGATGGGTGGATGATGGATGGGGTAGATGGATGGATGGATGGATGGATGGGTGGATAGACAGATGGGTGGATGGATGGATAGATGGGTGGGTGGATGGATGGATGGATGGGTGGATGGATGGCGGGTGGATGGATGGGTGGTGGATGGTAGGTGGATGGATGGGTGAATGGATGATGGATGGGTAGATGGACCGATGGGGATAAGGACACAGGGAGACCCCCTTGCTTCTACTGCCATCTCTGGGGGGTCTTTCCTGGACCCAGCCCCGCCCACCCGCCGGCCCCTCAGTGCCCGTGGGCAGAGGGGCAGTGCACACAAACTGCACACGGGCCTCCTCACATGACAGTCTGCATTTCAAACATGGGCCCGGGCCTGGGGGGGCAGAGATGCCTGGGCATGTGTGTGTGTGTCTGTCTATGTCTGTGTGTCTGTATCTGTGTGAGGCAGCTAGGCCTCCACAGCCAGGGGATCAATGCCACCTGTGCACGACCCACACCCTGAGGGCCCCCACCCCCCGACTCCCGCCCCACCCACCGAAGGCAGACGAGGGGCCTGGAGCTTCTGATCGAATCCCACCTGGCCATGCTCTGGGAATCCACCCTGGAGTTGTCTCGACCCTCGGGTGACCCCTCGTGGCCACAGGCGGGAAGGTACCCACCGGGGGCAGCTTGGTGTGACCGGCTTGCTGATGACCAAATGAACACCTTAACTCAGGCAGGGTGGGTTGAGGGCGTGGGCAGTGGAGTGCCTGCAGAGCAAGCCGGAGGCTGGCTCCAAACCCCGGTCCTGCCAGGAATACCCGCCTGTACATGTGTGTGTGCGTGTGCGTGCATTGTGCATGCACATATGTGCATGTGTGTGCAATGTGCATGTGTGCCCATTGCGCATGGATGTGTGCCCACCCATGCGTGCACATGCACACACATACATGCATGCAAGAGAATGGTGTCTGAGTCCAGATGTGCCCACATTATTCCCTGGCTGAACTTCGGTGTGTGCTCTCCGTGTGTCTTTGACACGTTATTCACCTTGGTGAGCTGCATGTCATTTACTTAAAAAAAAAAAAGAGTAGAAATGGAAAGAGGATTTTTCTTCACTTTTGCTTGCTTATCTCTGGTCTCCTGTGTGGGTTTCTCTGTCTTCGGGTGAGGGAGGCATAGAAATAGGGGGACAGAAGGGGAATCAAGGCAGCCGTGGACCTCACTGGACACCATGTGGAGAATGAACTCTATCACTTGTGAGTGGGGACAGGAGGGAAAAGCTGGGGGAGAGAGTGAGAGAAGGGGGGACATGATCCACAAAGAAATGCGCTCATGACCTGAATGATGTCACTGTCACCCCTCTGCATGTCACATCATCAGTAAATTTTTGGATGTTTTGTTTTGTTTCCAGTCCTGGGGCCTGAACTCAGGATTGCTGCTTCTGCTCAAAACTGGCACTCTAACACGTGAACCACAGCACCACCTCCAGCTTTTTCTGTGTATATGGTCTTGAGGAATTGAACCCAGGGCCTCATGCATGCTAGGCGAGCACTCTACCACTGAGCCACCTTCCTGGCCCCACAATAAAATTTTTTTAAGTCAATGGACTGCAAGTGTTCAGTTGAACTTTTCCAATAATTCATATTCATATTATTCATGTAATTCATGTTATTTCCTAATAATCTTATTCTTCTTAGCTCACAAGAACAACAAACTGTGGTTATGTCTACGGTGAGCCGGTGGGCCCACCTCCGCAGGCCTTCCCATGTCTGTGCGGCCACCACGCCAGCTCTGGGAACATGGCGGCCAGGAAGAGGCACCAGTGCTGCTAACACAACTCCCCAGGGCTGCATCCTCTACCTGGTCACCTACAAGAAAAATCCCTCCCTCCCTTCGCTCTCTCCATTCTGCTCCTATCCATCCACCCATCCATCTCTCATCTACCTCTATATATCTCTTCCTTTTCTTCCTCCTTCCATCCCTCCCTCCTCTTCCTCCTCTTCTTCTCTTTGCTCCCTCACTTTCCTTCCCTTCCTCCCTCCCTCCTTCTCCCTCTCATCCTTCCTGTCCTTTCCCCCACTTCCCCCCCTCCCTTGTATTAGACTATGGCTGTCTGTACCTCTGAATTTCATCTGACACCTTTTTCTTAGGGGGACCTTCATTTTTCCTTATTAATTATCTTCTATTTGATTTTTTTTTCTCCTCAGTCCTAGGGCTTGACCTGAGCACCTGAATGCTCACCCTGAGCTTCTTTTTTCACTCAAGGCTGGTACTCTACCACCTGAGCCACAGCTCCACTTCCAGGTTTTGCTGGCTCACTGGAGATAAGCATCTCGTGGACTTTGCTGCCTGGACTGGCTTTGAACCTCCATCCTCAGATCTCAGCTTCCTGGTAGTAGGGTGACAGACATGAGCCACCAGTGCCTGGTGTCCTTTCTGTTTAATTTTTTATTTAATAATTTATTTATTGAATTTATTTATTTATTGTCAGTCATGGGGCTTGAACTCGGCCTGGACACTGTCCCTCAGCTCTTTAGCTCAAGCCTAGTGCTCTACCACTTGAGCCACAGAACTACTGGCTTTTTCAGCTTATGTGGTGCTAAGGAATCAAACGCAGGGCCTCATGCATGCAAGGTAAGCACTCTACCACTGAGTCACCTTCCCAGCCCTATTTATTTTTTACCTGATCTCTGCTTCTCTTCCTGTCTGAATCCATTTCATCTCCCCACCCCAGACCACAGTACACAGACAACTCAGAATAAATACATTTAGAGGGGGCAAATAGGTGACTAGAAATGCCAAAATACAACAGATGTTCTTCCAGTGTGGGAGGAAGCATCTATCTATCTATCTATCTATCTATCTATCTATCTATCTATCTATCTATCTATCTATCTATATCTATATATATATCCCCCCACCCCCACCCTCCAAGGAACACTGTCAGTATATAGGCCTGTTGCCATGGAAATGAGATGTCATCCGCACCTCAGCAGCAGCCACCAAATGCCCACAGTGCTGTCCTGAGTTAAGGCTCCTCACCATGGAGAAGAAAGAGCGGAAGCTCACTGTGAACAAATTCTAACCTAAAGGCCTCTCTCAGGGAAGGCCGCCCCTGCACTCAACACTGCCAGGTCTTGGGGATACAGAGATTAGAAAACCGAGCTCTTGAGCCGGGTACCATGGATCACACCTGTCATCCCAGCTACTCAGGAGGCTGAGATCTGAGGATCATGGTTCAAAGCCAGCCCAGGCAGGAAAGCCCGTAAGACCCTTGTCTCCAATAAATTACAAAAAAGCTGGAAGTGGTGCTGTGGCTCAAGTGGTAGAGCACTAGCACTGAGCCAAAGAAGCTCAGGGACAGTGCCCAGGTCCTGAGTTCATGCCCCAGGACTGACACACACAATGGAGACTCAGTTCCTAACCTCTGAGTTTCAGTCTGGGTTGGAAGTCAGACCCATGAAAAGAGATAGATAAATAGTGTGGAAACGCAGAGATGGTAAAGCACAGAGAATGTTCTGTATAACCCCAAAGTGACCAAATATGGGCCCTGAAAAGCCATGGGCCTGTGGAGGAGAGTGATCTGCTATACACCCCACCTCTAGCTGTGCTCTACCCCTCAACATGAGGCCTTGAAAGTTATAATGCCTCGGGCTGGGAAGGTGGCTCAGAGGTAGAGCGCTTACCTTGCATGCCTGAGGCCCTGGGTTTGATTCCTCAGCACCACATAAGCAAAAAGAAAAAAGCCGGAAGTGGCGCTGTGGCTCAAGTGGTAGACTGCTAGCCTTGAGCGGAAGAGCTGAGGGTCAGCACCCAGGCCCAGAGTTCAGGCCCCACAACCGGACCCCCCAAAAAAAAAAGAAGAAAATTATAATGCCTGCCAGGCACATGCTCATCATCCTAGCTACTCAGGAGGCTGAGATCTGAGGGTCAAGGTTCAAAGCCAGCCTAGGGCAGGACTCTTATCTCCAATGAACCACCAGAAAACCAGACTTGGAGCTGTGGTTCAAGTAGTAGAGTACCAGCCTTGAGTAAAAGAGCTCAGGGACAACCCCCAGGCCCTGAGTTCAAGTCCATGATCAACTAAATAAATAAGCACATACATACATATATACATACATAAGTTATATACCAAATCACTACCTTACCTCTCCCTAAACCCTTTCTGTGTCCTAAGGTTTAAGTGTGTGTGTGTGTGTGTGTGTGTGTGTGTGTGTGTGTGGGTGGGTGGGTGGGTGTGGGTGTGGGTGTGGGTGTGGGTGTGGGTGTGTTGCTCCTGGGTCTTAAACTCTGGGACTGGGTGTTTTCCCTGAGCTCTTTCACTCAAGGCTGGCACTCTACCACTTGAGCCACACCACCACTTCCAGTTTTCTGGTGGTTCACTGGAGATAAGAGTTTCATGCACTTTCCTGCCCAGGCTGCCTTTGAACTGTGATCCTCAGATCTCAGCCTCCTGAGTGGCAGGGATGACAGGTACGAACCAGGGACACTGGGCTCTAATGTTTAACTTTAATCCCTGGGATCCCATCGAAGGCACTCAGACATACTATAAAGAAAAGTTTTTGGATGAACTTTCCAACTCTGGTGTGTGTGGGGGGGGATTGGGTGGGGGAGCGGGGGGGGGGGGAGGGAGGCTGGGAAGGGATGTGAAGGGTAAACAAAGGAGGAGGCTGCAATGCTTGATAAGAAATGTACTCATTATCTTGCCCATGTAATTGTAACCCCTCTGTACAGTATGTTCACAAAAAATAAAAATAATAATTTTTAAAAAAGGAACGTTTTTGGAATGGGACTAGTGACTCCCAAGAGCTAGGGAGGAACATGAGAAAAACTTCAACCCATCAACTGCCAGCGAGGGTGGGTGGCAAAGCCTGGGCTGAGGAGTCACAGGATGGTGGGGGGTACTTCTTAGGTGCAGTCAGCAAGCATGCGCCCCACAGCTATCGGGATCTGCACCCCAAGAACCTTATCATCTCAGGGCTTTAGAATCCACAGTGCTCTGGAGTGCCCAGCAGGGGGCAGCATGGTTAAGCTAAAGCACCACTGATGGATACTTTCCTCAAAGTTTTCACCACTACCACTGACACAATGAACTTCCTAAATGGAGGTAACTCTGCATGTGTGTATGTGTGTGCGTGCGTGCACACGTGTGTGTTTGTGTGTGTGTGTGTGTGTGTGTGTGCTGCTCCTGGGTTTTGAACTCTGGGACTGGGTGCTGTCCCTCAGCTCTTCAGCTCAAGGCTGGTGCTCTACCACTTAAGACACAGCTCCACTTCCGGTTTTCTGGTGGTTCATTGGAGATCAGAGTCTCATAGACTTTCCAGCCTGGGCTGGCTTTGAACCTCGATCTTCAGATCTCAGGCTCCTGAGAAACTGGGATGACAGGCGTGAGCCACTGGCACCCAGCTTTGAAATAACTTTTTAAAGCATAACAAGTCCTAAATAATGATGTCAAGTGCAGAAGCTAAATTATTGTCAAGAAATTCTATATTTCCATGAAGGTGGTTTTGGTGATTTCTGCCACTTGAGCCAATGCCTCCAGTTCAATATGTTCTCTCTGTCTTTCTGTGTCTCTCTTGAACCCCCTTCCATTCCTCCTTCCTTTCTTCTTCGGGATTCTCTACGCTCAGATCTGAACGCAGGGCCTCCCACTTGCGAGGAGGTTGTTCTCACACTCAACCCACATCTCAGGCTTTCAAGTTGTAGTTTTAAAGACAACCCAGGCTCTGTAGTGAAACCATGTCTCAAAAAACATCAAAAGGAGCTGGAGTAGATGTGGTGGCTCAAGCCTATAATCCTAGCTACTTGGGAGACAAAGATTGGAGAAAGTTATGGTTCAAGGCCAGCCCAGGGAAGAGAACAGGGTCTCAAGACACCATCTTAACCTTATGGGGGGGGGCTTGGTGGTGTGTGCTGTTCCAGCTAGGGGGAAGTGCATGGCTGGGGGCAGTGAGCAGAGGGAGACAGGATGACAGGAGGATCACAGTCCCTGCTGGCCTGGACATAAAGTGAGAGTCTACCTCAAAAATGGCCAACGAGCCAGACAGTGCTCACACCTGTCATCCCAGTGATTCAAAAGGCTGAGATCTGAGGATCAGAGTTCAAAGCCAGCCTGGGCAGGAAAGTCTGTGAGACTCTAATCTCCAGTGAACCCAGAAAACTGGAAGTGGAGCTGTTCACTCCAGCCTTGAATGAAAGAGATCAGGGACAGCAACCAGGCCCTGAGTTCATACCCCAGTATTGACAAAAAGAAAGAAAGAAGCCCCAGTATGTTCCACTCAGACCTCCCCCTGCCCCCCTCTTTCCTGCTATCTTCAAAGAAGTGCATTTTCTTTTCACACACACTGTATCTCAGACGTGTAAGGACAGACATGGTGTATACCCTTTGCTTCCTTTGGGAACTGATTTTAGGTATAAGGGTTTTTCTTAACTCTGCCTTCCCAGGCCACACATGTGTGTTCCTTTCCTGCCTCTTGATTCAGATGAACAAGCACAGCCCTGGCCATGGGCACGCATGCGCATTCCCCTCCTGTCTCTCCACCTGGCCGACGACACACATGCGCATTCCTGCCTCACTGCCCAGGCCGCAGGCACGCATGCGTTTTTCCATCCTGCCTCACTTCCCCGGGCTGTGGGCACGCATGCGCACAGCCGCAGCACTCCACGGTGCGGGCCTTGGTTCGGGGTCGAGCCATCCTTGCCTTCCTGCCCCAGCTGGGTTGGCAGTGCAGACCCTCCATTGTCTACACCAGGGTCCATTTGCTGCATGCTCTCTGCAGGCTGCGAACTCGTGTTCTCATGCGCAGGAGAGACCCCCGCCTGCTTTCTGTGCAGACATCCAGCTCCTTCCTGGGTCCTGCCCTGTCCATCCCATCGGCTTCCTTCAAAACCGGTGAAAAAGGGTGACCAGGCTGATCAATTGCCGGCTGATGTGAGACCAGGCTGATCAATAGCTGGCCAATATGCACCCAGGCCGATCAATCACTGGCTGATGTGCACTGAGGCTGATCAATCGCTGGCCAATATGCAGCCAGGCCGATCAATTGCCAGCCGATGTGCACTCAGGCCCATCAATCGCCCACCCAAATTCAACCAAGCTGATGTGAGGCCAGGCTGATCACTCGCCAGCCAGCTTACAGCCAGGCCTGTCCCTGGCTCTCCTAAACCATAGCTAGATGCACTTCCTGGCATTTTCCAGTAAATTCCAGCGAAGGATTCATCCCAGCCCTCCAACAAATGAGGGCCAGGGACCTTGCTGCACCTCACCAGGCCCTGGATGTAACCGCAGGCCCTGTGCACAGACAGGAACAGAAGACCCCATGCTGGCAGGGTGGAGATGGCCAGAAGACTGCTTTAAGTGGAGACAGCAGTGCTTCTGTGTGGGGAGGACCAAAAGGAGGACCAGCAGGAGGAGGACCAACAGCAGGACCGACAGTAGGAGGACCAACAGGAGGATGAACAGGAGGAGGACTGATAGGAGAAGGACCGACAGCAGGACCAATAGGAGTACCAACATGAGGATGAACAGGAGAAGGACGGACAGGAGGACTGACAGGAGGAGGACCGGCAGAAGGAGGATGGACAGTAGGACAGACAGGAGGAGGACACACTTCGCTTGAAGCTGGTTTATCTAAAGATAGGAAGCAATCGCCCAGTTCTTGGGTTCAGAGCCCCAGGCGGCTGCGGGTGGGTCTTGGGCGCCTTGGATATGGGGTTAGGTGCAGAGGTGTCCAGGGGCCTTGTATGTGGGGTGCAGAGGTGTCCAGGAATCTTGGATGTGGGGTTCGGTGCACAGAGGTGTCCAGGCACCAGAGGACCTTTCCTGGGTCTGACTGGAGTCATCCTGTGTCCTTGGTGGAGGAAGGTGAAAGCTGTTCCCAGGCGCTGGTCCCCCAGTCCCATACCCTGATCCCCGAGGCTTTCCATCTCCCTGGGACCCCCCATATCCCAGCCTCCACCCCGTTTAGGCCTGGACCAGCTCAGCGCCACTGCACCAGACACCCTGTCCCAGCTCCCTCCCTACCCAGGTCCCAGGCTATCCATCCCAGGCCCCCTGTACCAGGCCCCCATGGCGTCCCTCCCCTCTCTCCACTGGAGTTGATCTGCTTTGTTGGAATGGTTTTCCTGTTCTTCCTTTATTCTGCCTCCCTCTGTGATTCAGTTGCCTCACCGTGTTAAGTGCATTTGAGGCCGCAAGTTTTTGGGCAGACATGAGTCCACTCACAGTCAACAGTTTTTTTTTATTTTATTATTTTGATAGGTCATGGGGCTTGAACTCAGGGCCTGGGCGCTGTCCCTCAGCAATTCAGCTCAAGGCGAGTGCTCTACCACTTGAGCCACAGTGCCACTTCCAGCTTTTTGCTGGTTCTTTTGTGGTAAGAGTCTCACAGGCTTCCCTGCCTGGACTGGCTTTGAAGCAGGATCCTCAGATCTCAGCCTCCTGAGTAGCTGGGGTGACAGGCATGAGCAGGCTCCTCCTACCATTGAAGGAGTTAAACCAACTTTGACTGGGGTGATCTGACTGGACAAACAGGTTCAGAGGAATGCGGCCAGGCAGGAATCCCTGCAGCCGTGGGGCTGGGAGTGGAGACAGATCACCAGGCCTAGGAGGTCAAGGGTCATGGAGGGTCAGGTCAGGCATCTCTGAATAGTAGAATTGAGGCTAGTGAGCAAGCAGGAAGCACTTGGGCACTTGGTGGTAGCAGGAAACGGTTAGCAGAGTTTGTCCCAGCCTCCCTTGTCTACATTCCTTCTGGAAGCTTCCCACCCCATCCTTCCCACAGTCAATCACAGCATCCTAGCTGTGGGGGGAGGGGGGAGGACCAGGAGGGAGGAGAATAGGCAGGGGAAGGGGGAGAGGGAAGAAAAAAGCAGGGCTCTTGGAGGAGGAGAGAGGACTCACTCCTCTCGATTTTGGGTGACTCCCTATTCTCAGCATTACATCACAGCCCCAGGGCCCTCTAGGCCTGATGGGGTGAGGGGAGAGGAAGGGGCAGATAGAAGGAGGGGAGGGAGAGGGAGGGACGAAGAGGAGGGGAGAGAGAGGGAAGCCCCCCCCCAGGCCTGGGTTGTTTCTAGGAAGAATCATTCCCTTTGGTTACTGCTGTGCTATGGTGGCAGAGACTGTGGGGTTTCCTGTGTGTGTGTGTGTGTGTGTGTGTGTGTGTGTGTGTGTGTGTGTGTGTGCCAGTCCTGGGACTGGGACTTGAACTCAGGGCCTAGACGCTGTCCCTGAGCTTTTTCACACAAGGCTGGCGCTCCACCACTTGAGCCACAACTGCACTCCCAGCTTTTCTTTTTCTTTTTTGAAAGTTAATTATAAATCAGAGCCTAAAGGACTTTCCTGCCCTGGGCTGCCTTCAAACCGCAATCATCAGATCTCAGCCTTGAGAGGAGCTGGTATTTCAGGTGTGAGCCACTGGTGCCTGTCTGTCTAGAACTTTTAAGCCTTTGTCTCTACAAAGCTGTCTCTGGGCTTCTGCATGGCAAAGGACATAGCTAGCAAGATCAATAGAAAGCCTAAGGCTTGGGAGAAGATCTTCACTAGCCATACAATGGACAAAGGTCTCATATCTAAAATATACTTGGAACTCAAAAAATTAAATCCCCCAACAACAAATCCTCAAAGAAACAACTGCCCAATAAATAAGTGGGCAAAAGACTTGAAGAGAAACTTCTCCAAAGAAGAAAGAAGGATGGCCAATAGACACATGAAGAAATGCTCAACCTCCCTAGCCATAACAGAAATGCAAATCAAAACAACATTGAGATACCACCTCTCCCCAGTTAGAATGGCTAAAATCAAGAACTCTAACAACAACAGATGCTGGAGGGCATGTGGACAGAATGGAACCTTACTGCATTGTTGGTGGGAGTGTAAACTTGTTCAACCAGTTTGGAAAGCAGTATGGAGGTTCCTCAAAAGACTCCACATAGAGATTCCCTATGACCCAGCAATCCCATTTTTGGGCATTTACCCAAATGTTCACAAACAAAACCACACTAAAGCTACCAGCACGACTATGTTTATTGCAGCACTATTTACTATAGCTAAGATATGGAACCAACCCAGATGCCCCTCAGTAGATGAATGGATCAAGAAAATGTGGTATATATACACAGTGCAATTCTATGCCTCCATCAGGCAAGCGATCTACCACTGAGCCACCTTCCCAGCCCCTATGCCTCCATCAGAAAGAATGACATTGCCCCATTTGTTAGGAAATGGAAATACTTGGAAAAAATTATATCAAGTGAAATAAACCAGGCCCAAAGAAACATAGGTCACATGGTTTCCCTTATTTGCAATATCTAGTATATGTCTGAGTCAAGCAGAAAAGGTCAGATAAGGTGATGTTAGGGAAATGAACCCTAAGATATGTATTCAATTTTTTTTCTTTTATGCAATTGTTTCTAACACATTTATAAGATGATTTCTTTGTTGCTTTGTATGTCCCTCCCCCACAGTATAACCCCTGCTTTCACTGTATTTGATGTCGGTATAATTTGTGGAGGGGAAGGGGAAAAACAAATCATTTAAATAGGGAAACAGGTGGACCCATTGCAACAATGAGATGTACAAGTCGTTATGTCGAAAACGAACTTTACAACTTTGGTGGGGGGGAGGGGGAAGAGGGGAGGATTGGATGGGGGGGGGCGGAGGGAGGATGGGAAGGGATGGGAAGGGAAACAAAGGAGGAGGTTACAATTCTTGATAAGAAATGTACTCATTATCTTGCCCATGTAACCCCTCTGTGCAGTATTTTTACAATAAAAAAAAAAAAAAGCTGTCTCTGGGCAGCGGGAGGAGGCAGGAAAACATCAGCGAAGGTTGGCCAGAACTGAATTCAGAATCAGGGCCCAGGCACCTGTGAATGGTGCCTGTAATCCCAGCTAGTCAGGGGACCAAGATCTGAGCATGGGCTGTTGGAAGCCAGCCCTGGGCAGGAAAGTCTGTGAAATTACCATCTCAAATTAAGCAAACACACAAACCAAAAGTGGAGTTGTGGCCCAAATGGTAGAGCACTCGGCTGCCTTGAGCAGACAGAGCACAGGGACAGCATCAGGCCCTGAGTTTAATCCCCAAGGATAGCACCAATATGTGTGTGCATGGGTACATGCACATGTGCATGCATACATGTGCACACACACATAAAGGAATTCAGAAACAGGGTGCAGGCTTATTTCAAAGACTACTGCTGAGAAAAGAGAATTAAGTGATCGTTGTTTTAGGGGATAAAACACAAGGATGTACTCCACCCTGCGGGCAGACAAATGAGGACCCAGATCTAATCATGGTGAGGAGTGGGGGGGTGCAGGGGGCGGTGGCGCGGGAGAGGAAGGGGAGACCATGCCATGGTCACGTGGTCTGGAGGAATCTGCAGTGGAGCCAGAGAACTGGGATTTCAGTTTCACTGGTCTGCCCAACAAATACTCCCTGCTTACTTGTTATTTTTGCCAGGTATAGTGCCAAGAGGTGGTTAACACAACCACAATCACCATTTAGCCAAGAAGAAAGGACCTTTTGTTGGGGGGGAGGTTGAACTCAGGGCCTGGGCACTGTCCCTGAGCTCTTTCATTCAAGGCTGACACTCTACCACTTGAGCCACAGTGCCACTTCCAGTTTTCTGGTGGTTCACTGGAGATCAGTGTCTCACAGACTTTCCTGCCTGGGCTGGCTTTGAACCGCAATCCTCAGATCTCAGCCTCCTGAGTAGCTGGAATGACTGGCGTGAGCCACTGAGGACCAGCAGAATCTGGAATCTCTGAGCCCCAGCAGTGACAGGACTCACCTCCTATGAAAGTAGATTTGGGGATCCACTGCCACACCCCTCCCCCAGGGCTTCCTTAAGGCTTCTTGGAAATTCAATGTTTAAGCGAGCAAGCTCACTCTGGATTTTGTTTGTTGGTTCACAGAGCAGAAACCACAGTTCTTGGTTGTTGCTTTCTTCTCGGTGCTGATCTTCAGGGTGCTGATCTTTAGGGCGAACCTCTCCTAGTTTCAGCGATAGTTTAACCCCACGCCTGTTCCTGGGCCCAGACCCTAGCAACCCAACCTCACCTCGGGGCCTTTGGGCAACGATGGGTGGGAAATAATCCAAGTACTCAGAGGCTGGGAGCCTTGTCTCTCATGGACCGGCCAGCAGAGGGAGCCGAGAGGCCTCAGGGCCACAGGTGGCCAGCCATGCCAGCTCCACTCCGCTGACAGCAGACCTCAAAGTGAAAACACTCATCCTGAAATAGTCCTCCTCCTCCCCTCCTCCTCCCCTTCCTCCCCTCCTTCCTTCCTCTCCTCCTCCTCTCCTCCTCCTCCCCTCCTCCTCCACCACCTCCACTTACCCCCTCCTCTTCCTCCATTCTTCCCCTCCTCCTCCTCCATCTCCTCTTCCTCTTCTTCCTCCTCTTCACCTCCATCTCCTCCTTCCCTCCTCTTCCTCCTCTCCTCCTTCTCCTCTTTTTTCCTCCATCTCCTTTCCTCTTCTTCATCCTCTTCTCCTCCTCTCATTCTCTTCTACTTCCTCCTCCACCTCCTCCTCCACCTCCTCCCTCTTCCTCCTCCCCCCTCCTCCTCTACCTCCTCCACCACTACCTCTTCCTCCTCCTGCTCCTCCTCCTCCTCCTCCCCCTCCCCTTCATCTGGAGATGAAGCAGGCCATCTTCCACCATGTCTGGCCTCTGCCCCACTGCCCAAAGATCGGAATGTTCCTGCCCTGGCCCCACCCCCATCCTGCGAAGCCACAGGTATCTGGGCTCCTAAGTACAGTTGCAGAAGAGAAATAAATGTGCAGTGTAAGCCCCCTCCCTTCAACCCCTCCAGGTCTTTTTCTCCATTCTGTTTTTGTGCCCGTCCTGGGTCTTGAACTCAGGGCCTGGGTGCTGTCCCTGAGCTCTTTCACTCAAGGCTGGTGCTTTACCACTTGAGCCACAGTTCCACTTTCAGTTTTCTGGTGGTTCCCTGGAAATTAGAGTCTCATGGACTTTCCTGCCCGGTCAGGCAGGAAAGTCTGTAAAAACTATTATCTCTAGGAAACCACCAAAAAGCCGAAGTGGAGCTACGGATCAAATGGTGGAGGGCCAGCCTTGAGCCCAAAAGCTCAGTGACTGTGCCCAGGCGCTGAGTTTAAGCTCCTTAATCAACCCCTCAAGCCCCCCCATAAAGACTTTTGGGGTACTATATCCTTTGAGCAAAACCAAACTCCATGGTGAATACAACAAAAGCACCAAGTTTGCAACCTAAGCCCATTTAAAAGAAGAAAGAAGGAATTGGAGGGTCTGTGTGGTGGGGCTAGGGTGGGGGATGGGGGAGCCTTGGGCCAAGAGGGGCAAAATAAATAAATAAATAAACAGTAAACTGGGGCGGGGTGGGGAGGGTGGGAGCAGGTGGGAGGGCCAGGCCCTGGGAGGCGCTAAAGGCCCTCACCACAAAAGGTTGAAACCAACACAACAGTCACCAGATCCAGTTCTGGGAAGTTTGAGTCGGTTTCTGAGCTGGAGAACAATAGCCAGAGGTTGAGTGGGTTTGTGTCCCAGCCCTCTTCCCTCCCTCTTTCCCTCCCTCCCTCTCTCCCTCCCTCCACCCCTCCTAGGGTGGGGTTGGTGGGAGGGAAAACAGGGACTGGATTCTCCTGGTGGTTATTTATGTTTGTGTTCCATTGTATTGTTTGTATTTGTCTGTGCGAATGGAGAAGTAGGGCCTAGGGCCAAGCAGGCTGGAGCCTCAAGCTATTTCCTGGAGCAGCAGAGCCGGCTGGAAGATCAGGTCTGGAGCCTCGCCTCACAGAGGCCAGGGGAGGAGGAGGAGAGACGGAGGCCCGGCCCCCAGTCAAGATCCAGGCCAGGAGACCACTGCACCCACCCCTGACTGCCCTTGTCAGGAGAGAGGGCAACCCTGGGGCTGGGCCCTCCAGGCTGGGGGAGGGCTGGCCTGCTGGTGGAGGGGAGGGGGTGCTCTGTGGGTTCTGTGTGTGCGACAGGCCCCTGGGGCTTGGAGAACAGCCCCAGCCTTTCTCACCACCCATACACACCCTTGTCTGACTGTTGCACAACCTTGCACACCCAGCCCTGCAGCTGCCTCCCTCCCCACCCCTCAGGGGGAGAGGAGAGTGGAGGGGCCCTACCCTCACCACACACCCACAAACAACCCTTGGTCCACAAAGACACACTGTGGGGGTGGGACACCACCCCAGTGGGACCCTCCCAGCCTCCACCACACCTGGGAGGCCCCACTGGGCCTCAGTCCCAGGTGTGATCACAAGGTTGGCCCCAGTCCACTCTGACCACATCCTGAGGCCAAGGTGGGCCCAAAACAGCAGCAGCCTGCCCTCCGCCCTCTGCCCTCGCCCTCCACCCTAGAAGCTGTGGACAACGTCCAGGTCAGCCCCGGACAGGGGAGAGGCCAGGTGGAGGCCGGCGTCCTTTCCCTCCCTCCAAAGTGTTCACTCATGTTTAGAAGCCAGGCCACACTGCCCAAGGCTCACACCCATCATCCCAGCAGCTCAGGAGGCTGAGATCTGGAGCATCGCGAGATCTGGAGCATCGCGTTTCGAAGCCAGGAAAGTTCCAGAGACTCTTATCTCCAGCAAACCAGCAAAAAGAAAAAAAAATTCAAAAGTGGAGCTGCTGCTCAAGAGGTAGAGCACCAGCCTTGAGTGAAATGCTCAGAGACGACGCCCAGCCAGCCCCGGCATGCACGCCCCAGGACCAGTGCACAAGCGTGCACACACACACACGAATTTTCCAGATTGCAGGGTTTCTCAAGACCTGAGCCTGTGGGGGGACAGGAGGAGCCATGGAGCTGGTCAACCTTCCCCAGGCTTTGGCCGGGAAGGAAGGTTTCTAGGGGTTCAGAGATGCCCTGGGGGAGAGGAAAGGGGTTCCACACTGTTTCATTCTGTGTACCATCCGTGGGCAGTGGGCAGTGGACAGGTCTCTGAACAGACAACCAGAAACGTGTTTGCTTAGGTGTGACTTTGAGGCTCAATTGGCTACAGGCACGGTTCCGGTTGTTGCTCATTGTGCAACTTATTAAGGAAGTTCTTTCCGTTAACCAGTAGGCCTGGGCAGCCGTGCACCCTGCCAGGGCCTCTGTTGAGTTTGTGGAACAGTCTCTCCACGTGAAGACCCAGTGAACTGAAAATCACAGTGATCCTGAGAAGATTAAGTCTGAGCTTCAGATAAACACACTAAAAATTTCACATCATCTTTTTGTAATATGCGTGTGTGCACGCAAGTGTGCATGAGAGTGTGTATCTCCTGGGGCTTGAACTTGGGGTGTAGGCTCTGTTTGAGCTTTTGTGCTCCAGGCTGGCGCTCTACCACTTGAGCCACAGCTCCACTTCTGGCTTTTTGCCGGCTCATTGGAGATAGAAGTCTCATGGACTTTCTTGCTCGGGCTGGCTTCGGCCTCTGGGGTAGCTGGGAGGACAGATGTGAGCCATGGGTGCTTGGCTAACATTTCCCACCTTAATCGACATCATTCCTCTTGAATCTCTGGATTTGGGTGATCGACCCCATTTTAGAGATATGGAAAATGGAGATTGGGAGAGTTGGTTTCTTCCTTACTTTGTGGTAGGCAGGGCTGGGCCCAGCACCTGGGACCCAGTCCCTTACTGGGGTGACCCCATCCCAGGCTCTGTGACTCCATCCTGGGCCCTCTGATCCTGTCCCTCATTGGGGTGACCCCTGCTCTCCCCAGGGCCCTGTCTCTGCCTTCTGCCAGCTTGCAGTCCTGTCAAGTTTGTTGTTTTTCCCTCAAAGTAACTCACCACCAGCTGGCCTGGAGTATCTCCATCTTTCCTGCATCCCTGCCATCACCATGGCAACCCCACAGGGTGGGCGCACCTCCCTTCCCCTCTCCAACCAGGGCCCCAGCTTTGCCTTTTGCAATCCACCACCCCAGCGGAGGATGAAGGGGTGCTTTTGTCCCTGAGAAAGGGATTCCTGTGTGTCTTTCTCTTATTCCTTTTTGCTTCTAATTCTCTGTGGCTGCGATTCCTTTTTATTTCTGATTCTCTGTGGCCGCGACCCCTTTGCACCCATTTTACAGATGGGGGAACTGAGGTTGGGGTGAGGGGGAGCGGATTTGATCATGGTGGCCAGACTTGCTGATCCTTGGGCTTTCTTTTGCAATGACCCTGCCCCCTCTTCTCTCTCCAGCCCTGCCCCTCCCCTCCCCCCACCACAGGGGAGGAGGAGGGGGAAGGGAGAAGGAGGAGCTAGAGGAAAAGGAGGGGGAGAAAGAGGAAGAAGTGGAAGGAAAGGGAGGGGTGGAAAGGAGGAGGGGGGAGAAGGAGGAGGAGAGGGTAGAGGAGGAAGGAAAGGAAGAGGGAGGAGGAGGAAGGAAAAGGAGGAGGAGGGGCTAGGAGGAAGGAGAAGCAGGAAGCAAGAGAGGAGGAAGTGGAAGAGGAAGGAGTGTACTTGGCCTCCATCTCCGCCCCACCAGCCTCCACCCCTCCAGCTCAGGGCCTCCTCCCAGGACCCCAGCTGGGGCTTGTAATCCCCAAGATTTCCAGGTGGCTCAGCCCTGGGCTTGCAGAGTTGTCCCCAGTCCTGCCTAGAGTGGCCCCCCAACCCCCGGGGTCAGTGTCCACCCCCCTCTCCCCCACTGGGGCTCCCGCCTGTCATCCCAGCTGCTCAGGAGGCTGAGATCTAGAGGATTGCATTTCAAGGCCAGCCCAGGCAGCAAAGTCTGTGAGACTCTCATCTCCAATGAATCTGGTTCTGTGGCTCAGGGACAGCGCCCAGGCCTTGAGTTCAAGGCCCAGGACTGACAAATAAAAAAAGGGAAAAAAATCAAAGAAAGGAATGGAGCGGGAAGCACAGAGGCTGGTGCCACTGCATCTCCCTGCTTTCATCTGCCCAAACTTCAGCTTTTCTGCACAGAGTCAAAATCTACAGAGTTTCCACAGCCGACCACACAAGAATCACTAACTGGGACCATGGAGGGGAGCAGGAGGGGGAGGGGCAGGGAGGGGGAGGGGAGGCTTTGCTGCAGCCCTTGAGGACCAGGCTAGCAGTCCACTGGGAGCCAAGGCCCCACCCCAGAGTGACTGGTATGCATGCTAACCAATGAGAAAGGCAGTTGGTCAGCAGGCCTCATTAACCCTTTCCTTGGGTCTGGGTTTGGACAGGTCTGGGAATGGAAGGGGATGGGCAAGGATCAGGAGAAGGAGGGGACAGGAGAACTGGGATTGGGGTGCTGGCCCCCACCTAAGGCACTGGAAGTATTTTATAAACCAAGCAGGACAGTCGGGCACACGGCAGCTCATGCCCATCATCCCAGCTACCCAGGAAGCTGAGAGCTGTGGATCCTGGTTCAAAGCCAGGCAGGGCAGGAAAGTCCATGAGACTCTTGTCTCCAAGGAACCACCAAAAAGCTGGAAGGAGTGGTGTGGATCAAGTGGTAGAGTGCCAGCCTTGAGTCAAAAACCCAAGTCAGAGCATGTGGTCCTGAGTTCAAGTCTCAATGTCATAGAAGGGAGGGAGGGAAGTTGGAAGGAAGGAAGGAAGGAAGGGAGAGAGAGAGGGAATGAGGGAATGAGGGAGGGAGGGAGGGAGAGAGGGAGGGAAAGAGAAAGAGGAGAGTGGGGATGGTAGCAGGGAGGGTAAGGGAGGGAGAGAGGGAGGGAGGGAGGAAAGGAAGGAGGGAGTTTCCAAGCCTGAATAACTTGTTAATTTGCTTTCCCAAATCCTTTTCCTCCCCCAGAGCCTTGGTTGGGAACACTGCATTGTAAGACACATCTAGCTGGTGGATGGTTAGCCCATGTAATTTCTTCTTTAATTTTTTCCTTATTTTATTTATATTTTTGAACCTTGTAAGTAAGTAATACATCAGAAAGTCCTGATTCCAAAGTTAGCCCCTGCTGCTACACCCTTCCTAGGAATGAGTTGGCCCCTGGCTGTAAAAGAGAACAAAAAATCTATGCAGAGCCAGCCAGAGGCTCTGCCCTTCCCCCAAAAAACACAACTCAAGGGAAGTAGCTAAGACAAAATGGGTGTTCCTCCTCTCCAAAAAGAACACCCCCCTCCCCAGAAGATTCACTGGAAACAGAGAAGAGCCTCACCTGGAGTTTGGGGGTGGGGAGGAAGAGTTGGAGTCTAGAGATGGGCTAAAGTCAGGAGCCAGGGTGGTAAAAAGGAGGTTCAGAGATCAACATCCCAGGAAGCAAAATTCCAGAGCAGAAGCTGAGGTGGGTAGAGGCCAGGGGTGGAGGTTTGGCGAAGCTGGATCTCATCAAAGTACTGCGTCCTTCCTCCTTTGTTTTGTTTTTGGTGTCAGTTCTGCGGTGGCTTGAACTCAGGGCCTGGGTGCTGTCCCTGAGCTTTTTCACTCAAGGCTGGCGCTCTTCCACTTGATCCATAGCTTCACATCCAGTGTGGTGGTGGCTCACTGGAGATAAGGTCTCATGGCCTTTGCTTCCCCAGGCTGGCTTTGAACCATGATCCTCAGATCTCAGCCTCCTGAGTAGTGGGGATGACAAGTGTGAACACCAAGGCCCAGTCTTCCTAAGATGTTTAACAAAGCTCTGGATGGGGTGTCCTCATTCTATCCATCAGGATACAGAGTGGACTGATGTGGGGCTGGTCTTGTTCTTCTCAAAGCAATATTCCACCTCTCGAGAAGTCTCCAGGAACAGGAGGAAGTGTCACATTTATTCGAGGCAGCTCTGAGTCCGGCTAACACTTGGAAAAGACAGAAAGTCTGGGTGGGAGGAGCAGCTTCAACCCTTACCTCCCCCCTCCCAAAGAGTCCGTGGCTGGGGCGGCACCTAGGTATCCCCTGGTCACAGCCTCTTGCTCACCTTCTAGAAACTCCGCTGGACAGCCAGTCATTGTATTCATGGGCACTTGTCTTTCTGATGGAACGCTGGATGGGAATGACTCCAGGGGAAGAAGGACTTATCCTGACTCCTTGCAGAGATTTCTATAAACTGCAGTGGGTAGAATGTCGAAAGGAAGAGTATCTCTTATCATGGTGGCCAGGAAGCAGAGAGAGAGAAACGTGGGGAGGAGAGGAGAGAGACAGAGGAAGAGAGAAAGAGCAAAGGAAAGAGACAGAGGGGGAGAGAGGGAGGACCCCCCTCCCCTGCCCCCGGCTGTTTCTCCCTTTCCTTTGATTCTACCCAAAGGCCCAGCGCTTGCAATTTTTCTGACTGGCTTCAGCGCCATCTCCCAATCTGCTTTTAACCTACTCTGGCCGCTAGGTTTCGGCTTTTGCAATGAGACTTTAGTGGTTGTTGTTCTTTGCTTTCCTGTTACTTTAGTTTTTTTGTTTTTGGATTTTATTTTTAGTTATGATAAAGGTGACATGCAGAGGGGTGACAGTGACATCTTTCTGGACAGGGTCCCCCTTCCCTCGCTCTCTCCCTCCCATCTCCACCCACATTTCCCACAGAGTGTCCAGTGAGACTCGAGTGTTTTTTTTTTTGTTGTTGTTGTTGTTTCTTTGGTCAGTCATGGGGATTGAACTCAGGGCCTGGGCGCTGTCCCTGAGCTCTTCAGCTCAAGGCTGGCACTCTACCACTTGAACCACAGCACCACTTCCGGTTCTCTGGTGGTTCATTGGAGATGAGACTCTCATGGACTTTCCTGCCCAGGCTGGCTTTGAACTGCAATCCTCACATCTAAGCCTCCTAAGTATCTGGGATGACAGGTGTGAGCCATGGGCACCTGGCTAATTTCTAGGCCCAGTACTATATTCTTCGATGTAAAACCTACTGCTTGGTACTCAATCTTGTGCACACATACACACTTGTGTTCTGGGGCTTGAGCTCAGGGCTTTGAGCTTTCACTCAGTTTCTTTTGGCTCAAGGACACAGCTCCACCATTCAAGCCATACCACAACTTCTGGCTTTTTGTTGGTTTACTAGAGATAAGAGTTGCATGGATTTCTCTGTCCCAGGCTGGCTTTGAACCGTAATTCTCAGATCTTTTCCTTGGTAGCTGGGCTGCTGGGCTGCGTGCCTGCCAGTGCTTTGGTGGGGATACGAGGGGAGACACAATAGAACTTCCCTTTATTCTGTCATGGTTTCCTGCCCTGATTTAGTTCCTCCTGTGGATGAACAAAAGAATTCATGAAGGGGGTGGGGAGAAGGAGAGAGAAAGAAACATGGGACATAAGAATGCTAGGGAAGAGCTTTTGGGTTATTTTTTGTTGTTGTTTTATTTCCAACTCTCATTAATTCTTAGTTGGGAAGAGTTACAAATTAACCCCAGTCATACGATTTACGACCTTCAGGACCACTTCAGGGCCTTTTGCCACGTATCTGTACTTCCAGGTCGGAACCAGCCAAGGCAGAGGTAGTGAGAGTCTGTCTCAAAAAAAAAAAGAATGAATACCAGGCTGGGTGTCAGACAGTGGCTCCCGCCTGTCATCCCAGCTACTCAGGAGACTAAGATCTGAGGATCGCAGTTCAAAACCAGCCTGGGCAGGAAAGTCCTGGAGATGCTTATCTCCACTTGACCAAATGGAAGTTGGCAATGGAATTGTGGTGCTCAGGAACAGAACCCAGGCCCAGAGTTCAACATCCTCCCCTGCCACTGACAAAACAAGAACAACAACAAAAGAAGAAGATAAGGCACCATGCTACCTCTCTCTCTCTGAGACTGTTTCAGGGCTATGCAATGATCAGATGCTTGTGGAAATCTTGAAAGAACTGTCTGCATTACAATGGTCTCACAAAACACTCTGGGGATAGCAATGCAGTCTCTTGTAGAGACCAGAAAAACACATCATTCACAGAGAATAAATGTGCCTGCCTGGTGCTGAAGTGGTCAAGATGGAAAGGGTAAGCAGTCCTTCAATCAGCATTAGTCATTACAGAGTAATAACCAGCACCTCTGTCACACATAGTGCCATTTCACAACAACCTTCTCCACAAGGAAGCAAAGACATTTTACCCTCTTCCTCCCTCATTTAAACATGACATTCCTGGATCTGAACCCAAACTAACATGCTGGGATTCTACAGACAAATACACAGACACAGAGACACACACTCAAAAAATTCTCATTAGTACAACCGACAATGTTCTTATACCTAAAATATACCTGGAGCTCAAAAATTAAATCCCCCAACAACAAATCCTCAAACAAACAGCTGCCCAATAAATAAGTGGGGTAAAGACTTACAGAGAAACTTCTCTGAAGAGGAAAGAAAGATGGGCAATAGACACATGAAGAAATGCTCAATCTCTCTAGCCATAAAATAAATGCAAATCAAAACAACATTGAGATTCTACCTCAACCCAGTTAGAATGGCTATAACCAAGAACTCTAATAACAACAGATGCTGGAGGGGATGTGGACAGAAGGGAACCTTACTGCACGTTGGTGGGAATGTAAACTTGGTCAACTACTTTGGAAAATAGTATGGACGTTCCTCAAAAGACTCCATATAGAGCTCCCCTATGACCCAGCAATCCACTTTTGGGCATTTACCCAAATGATCCCAAACAAGACCATACTAAAGCTACCACACAACTATGTTTATTGCAGCATTATTTACCATAGAAAAGATATGGAACAACAACAACAACAAAAAATATGGAACCAAGCAAGATGTCCCTCAGTAGATGGATCAAGAAAATGTAGCATATATACACAATGCAATTCTATGCCTCCATCAGAAAGAATGACACTGCCCCATTTGTTAGGAAATAGAAAGATTTGGAAACAATTAAATTAAGTGAAGTAAGCCAAGCCCAAGGAAACATAGGTCCCATGATTTCCATTATATGCAATAACTAGTATATGTCTGAGACAAGCAGAAAAGGTCAGATAAGTTGATATTAGGCTAAACAAACCCCAAGATAAGGATTCAAATGTTTGTTCTTTCTTGCAATTGTTTCTAACATATTTATAAGATGATTTCTTAGTTTCTTTGTATTCCCTCTCCCATGGTATAACCTCTGTTTTCACTGTATTTGATGTTGGTATAATTTGTGGAGGGGATGGGAAAAAAACAAATCGTTCAAATAGGGATACAAGTGGACCCATTGCAACAATGAGATGCACAAGTGGTTAGGTAAAAAAACGAACTTTACAACTTTGCCCGGGGGCAGAAGGGAGGGGGGTGAGACATGGAAGGGATGGGAAGGGGAAACAAAGGAGGAGGCAACAATGCTATGAAGAAATGATAAGAAATGTTCTCATTACCTTGCCCATGTAATTGTAAACCCTCCGTACAGTATTTTCACAATAAAAAAATAACAAGAATAATAGGAAATTCACATGAGGAACTGAAGTTCTTGACCACTTCTGAATTGATGAAGCCAACAAAAGTGACAACTGAGAAGCAGAGCTATCTGCCTCCAGCCACAACCTGAGCAATCCAAACTGCAAAAGTCCTGGGGTCACCACCAAACATAGCATGTGTGCAGTCTGCGTGCCTACACTCTTAGACAACAACACAGCAAGAGGTGACAGATTTAAAAAGTCAAATTATTTTATTTTATTTCTTTTTTTTTATCAGTCATGGGGGCTGAATACTGAGTCTGGGTGCTGTCCCTCAGTTCTTCAGCTCAAGTCTAGTGCACTACCACTTGAGTTACAGTGCCACTTTCAGCTTTTTTCTGCTTGTGTGGTGCTGAACAATTGAACCCAGAGGCTCATGCATGCAAGGCAAGCACCCTACCACTGAGCTAACTTCCAAGCCCAAGTCAAGTTATTTTTAAGGCGATATGTCAGTTCTTTTCTCTCAAAACCTTTTAGTAAATAAACATTCTGGGACTTTGATCAGTTAGGATTCTTTCCTAGTAAGATGCTTGTATATGTGTATATGCATATATTTACATATGTATATATGTTTACATATATGCATATATTTACACAAGAACAATTGTCTATAGTTAAGTACATCCATGTACATATAGAAAAACCTAACTGCTTATATACAAGGATGTAAACTTACATATATGTGAGTTTATATATGTGTATATAAATATACACACATATGTAGAGAATAATATACATACCAAGTGAATATTTTTCTTTCAATTTTGATCATTGATAATTGATTACTGTGGTATATATTAACACCTATTAATTACTATTATTACTCTTTTTTTGGGGGGGCAGTCAGGGGGCCTGAACTTTGGGCTGAGCGCTGTCCCTCAGCTCTTCAGCTTAAGGCTAGCACTCTACCACTTAAGTCACAATGCTACTTGCAGCTTTTTGTGCTTATGCGGTGCTGAGGAATCCAACCCAGGGCCTCATGCATGCAATGCAAGCACTCTATCACTGAGCCACCTTCCCAGCCCCTTATTACTCATTTTGCTCAACTTTCTTTTTCTTTTTCCTCTTTATTGTCAGTCCTGTGGCTTGAACTCAGGTCCTGGCCACTGTCTCTAGACTCTGTTCCCAAGGCTAGGGCTCTACCATTTGAGCCACAGCGCCACTTTCATCGTTTTCTGAATAGTTTATTGTACACTAGAGTCTTGTAGACTTTTTTGCCTGGACTGTCTTAACATTGATCCTCAGATCTCAGACTCCTGAGTAGCTAGGATTATAGGCATAAGACACTGGCACTTGTCTCTTTTGTTTTTGAATTTTGTGCCAGTATTGGGGCTTGAACTCAGAGCCTCATTCTCTCCCTTGGCCTTTTTGCTCAAAGCTGACACTCTTACCATTTTACCACCTGGACCATGTTTGCTGAAGACATTTTGATTGTAAACTGGAGATAAGATTCTCACAAACTTTCCTACACAGACTGGCTTTGAACTGCAATTCTCAGATCAATTGTAGCCTCCTGAGTAGTTGGATTACAGATGTGAGCCACCAACATGCAGTTTTAGCATAGGTATAAATATTTTCTAGCCAGGGGTGCTAGAAAATGCCTGCATTCCTAGCTACTTAAGAGGCTGAGATCTGCGGATTGTGATTTAAAGCCAGCCTGGGTAGGGAAGTCTGTGAGACTCTTACCTCCAATTAACAACCAGACAACCAGAAGTGGCACTGTGGCTCAAAGTGGTAGAATGCTAGCCTTGAGTCAAAGAGCGCAGGGAGAGCGCCCAGGATGAGTTCAAGCCTTATGACCAATAACACCACCACAAAAATGTCTAGCTGAAGATTTTGCTCCATGGTAGACATTGATAAATGATAAATCAAATAAATGATAAATCATATAATACAGCATGCAAGTGGGTATATATAGATGACAGTTTTTATATAGCTCTGTTGGCCAAGCATAAAATACTAAGTCTTTCCCAGAGGACAACCCATAGTTTATGGGCTTACAGCTCATTCTACTTGACAGGTCTTTGTAAGAAAAATAATGGGTTGGGCACTGGTGGTTTACACCTATAATTTTACCTACTGTAGAGACTGAGATCTGAGGATCTGGGTTTCAAGGCAGCCTTGACAGGCAAGTTCATGAGACTCTTCTTGACAATTAATCACCAGAAAACCACAAGTAGCCCCAAGTTTCAAAGTGGGACAGGGCTAGCCTTAAACAAGAAAAAAAAAAAAAAAGAAAAAAGCTCAGAGATAGCACCCACATCCTGTGTCCTGATCCCAGGACTGGCAACAGCAACAGCATTAAAATGAGACACTCAAATAAAACTATATTCACACAGATGCAGAAGGCAGAGGCAGGAGGTTTAGGGAGTGAGGCCAACTTGGCCTGTATAGTGAGTTCCAGTCTAACCTGGGCTACATAGCAAGACTTAGTTAAAAAAAATCTCTCCTTCTCCCCCAAGAACAGTAATTTTACTCACAGAAGAATCTCAGGGAGCTGTTCCTCCATAACCCTACTTCATTTTCTCAATTATTGTCACCTACTACTTCTTTCTCTTTTAAAACTCTCCATAATTAGTTGCTGTCATTTATCATAGTTGGTTCATTCTTGAGGATTATTTACACATCCTAACATATACTTTTCCCCTATTATTGATTCTTTTAATTCCTTCCCTTCTTTCCTGGGTTTACCCCTTCTTTTTCTTTTCTAGTTCCTCCTTTTCTTTCCCTTCATTGCATTTTTCCTCCCTTTGTCTTGCCCTCCCTTCCTTTTTGAGATAGAATTGGGTGATGTAGCCTAAGCTGTACTGGAATTTATGATCTTCCTGCCTCAGCATTCTTTATTGACTGCCAAATTCTCAATGTGGTAGAATAATGGGCCCTTACCTTTCTCTTGTGCTCTTCTTTTTCCTGTCCCACTCAGTGACCCTTAGCCTTCGGGCGGTTCCAGACTATGCCAGGCACACCCAACCCTCTCTGAAACCATGTATCTTGAGCACAGACTCATTCAGACACTGGTTATGACAGAGCATAGATGAGGTGTAGATTGTCCCTTCATTTCAAGACCCATGAGCCATTAGCTGAACAGGTCCCCTTTAGGAACACACTCCAAAGTATGTCCCAGGTCAAAACTGCACCAACTGTAATAATCATCTGCACTTTCATTTTTCAGATGTGGCCAGATCTAGTTCGTGGTTCTAGTGAGCAGAATACGGTAAAAATGAGAGCTATCAGTTCTGAGATTGCCATATAAGTGGCTCCTACTCTCACAGTGAGATCTCTTTGTCTCTCTTTCACCCTTTGCTCTGGGTGAAACAATTGCATGTGTGAGCAGTATATGGAGAAGGCCCTAGGACAGGGAGCTGCAACTTCCAGTTGATGACTGGAGTACATGAGCAGGAAGCAGTCATGCCTGCAGATGACCCTAGCCCCAGTGGAAACTTTCACACTTGTCTCCTAAGCCCCTCACTCAGAACCCCCATGCTAAGCTTCTCTTGGATTCCTGACTCTCAGAAACTGAGTGAGAATAAATGCTTAGTGTTTGCAAGCATTTGTTACACAGGAATAGAGAACTGATGGTGTAGGTAGTAGTGTTACTGGAGTACAGAGTTGTTATGAGGAGTAACAGGTGTAATTCTTACTTCAAGTACAATGTATAGTAGGTCTCTAAAATGTTCTTACATTAAAGAGCATCTCTTCTCCACAAATGCCACTAAGGAATGGTTCTAGTGGTTTTCTGGAGTAAATTGTAGGAATGCAAGATCCAAGGATGGATGTGTCAGTGTCTTGTTGCTATTGTCACAAATGACTACCAATTTAGTGGCATAAAACAACCAGACAACAACATTTCCAAGTTCTGGAAATGACAAATTCAAAATGGATCCCACAGGGTTCTTATGGGCTCTCAGAGGAAATCAAGGTGTGCGAAGAGCAGTCTCCTTTTGGGAGGATATAAAGCAGAGCCTCTTCCAATGTCTACATAGTCTGCCCATATTCCTTGGCTCCTAGCAGCACCTCTCCAAACTCTGTTTCTGCTGTCACATCTCATTACCTGAGACATTCCTCTCTTAAATAAAAAAGACCCTGAGTAGCATATCATGAGGCCCACCGTAGATAATGTGATAAAGTTTCCTTTTAATATATTCACGTCCACCAAATCTCTTTTTTCCATGTTACTGAATCCCTGTAGAGTTCCAGGGATTATGAAATATTTTAAGGGACCAACACTGATCCTCATTATTCCTCCCACCAGGGAATACATTGCCACCTTGCCTTCAAATACTCTTCAGTGATCTCCAGGCTCCAAGATTCTATAAAAATCAGGCTCTGAAGCTGGGGGCTAGTTGCTCAAGCCTGTAATCCTTTTTTTTTTTTTTTTTTTTTTTTTAGAATTATAACAAGCCTGTAATCCTGGCTACTCAGTATCCTGAGATCTGAGGATTGCAGCTTGAAGCCAGCCCTGGATGGAAGAAAAATTTGTAAATTAACCAGCAAAAAAGCCATTTAACAGCTGTGGCTCAAGTGATAGATTCGTTAGCCTTGATGATAAAGAAGAAGCTCAGGGACAGTGTTCAGGCCCTGAGTTTAATCCCCAGGACAAGCAGGGAATATAAAAATAATGATAATAATAATAAACAGGTTGTATGAGAGAAATTCTTCACACTTTAATAAGTGAAGACTTCAATTCTCACACATTCCACAACAGTTTAGGAAAACAAACAGTATTTCCTCCCTCTCCTGCTAACACCTTTATCCACATGAAAATGCCTGCTTTCTGTTTCAACTGGCTACAAAGTTGCTCACACAAAGAAAGGAGATATATTCAAAAAACTCAAGCTTGCATGTTGAAACTGACCTTTCACCGTTGCTCAATTAGGTTTCCTACCAGTAGATTGCTAGGGTTGTTAATTTGACAGGCTTGTTCTTAGGAAGAGGTTTGTGTGTATATGTGTGTGTGTTATGAATGTGTGTATGTTACCAATAAGGGGCCAGAGGTTCACACAGGGTATGGACCTGAGGCTCATAAGCATGTAGAGTATAGAAATGGCACCTTTGAGATCAGAGAGTGAGACAGAGCTCACAGGAAGTAGGGTAAGTACATCTGGGTCTCTCTACTCCCTTCCCCCCAGCTGAGTGTATTTGAGGCCATCTATGGTCCCATCACTATGTCAATATCCCCCTTTCTCCATAGTTTTCAACAGCATGACATATGGCCAGCATCAAACAACAAAAAAAAAGCTCAAGTGGTTGAGCTGTGGCTCAACGTGTGAAGCCTGCTTGTCTGTTGAAAAACAACAACCCTCAAGGAGAGACACCAGGCCTTTAAGAATAAGACATAAAACCTGCACTGAAAAAGTAAAACAACCAGCCTGTGTGGCCAGTGGACTTCTTTCTACTTCTGAATCACCATAAGTTTGCACTCAAGACCAGGTCTTGCCTGCCACAATCCGACATGCTGAGATTGTAAAGGGGTTTAAGACCTTATGTAAGACATTCCTTGTCTTAAAGAGGGAGCTCATTACTCATGCTCAGATGGAGTGACTTCTGCTCTGCCACTTTGTCACTTGCAGGGCTTGAAGTGAGGGCCTGACCATCCTATTCATTTTTAAGTTTTTTTTTTAAATTCAAGAATAGCAGAATCTACAATTTAAGCCAAAGCAGAAATTTTGACTTTTTAAAAATGTTAAAATTTTAGGAGCTAGTGCTAGGGTTTGGAATCATGGCCTGCAATTTGTACTAATTTTTTACCCCTCAAGGTTACTGGATTTACAGCTTTAGCCACAGGTGAAATTCTGCCTTTTTTATTTTTATGGTGCTGGCCCCAGGGCTTGAACTCACTTCCTGCCCACTATTTTTGTTTGTGATAAGACTCTGCTTTGTTCTTGCTATAACATGTTGCTCCCTTCTCAGCACAATTCTTTTTATGTATCCAAAGATGGAATATGAAGGATTGATTCCCCCCCTATTTTCCCAGGTGCATACAGATACCAGCAACCCACCAAAGATAAGTGCCGACTGCCTGACTCCAGCAGGACAATCACTCTAAGCCCAGCTGTGAGCATTCCACCACTGTGGGCCTACCCACCCCGCCTTTGACCTAGTGGCTATTTCATTAGCTGCCTCCTTGCTCAGACTTCATAAAACCTAGCTCCTGTCCCAGCTCTGACACACAGTCTCCAAGCCTGTGGGAAGGCTGTTCCTCGCTGCTCTATCTCAATTAATAGTCATTGCCCGTGGAAGATTGAGTCTGGTCTATTTCCATCCTTTCTCCTTCACTTCTTAACAGTTTAGTTGTTTTTCTTCCTCAAGGTTTGCAGCTCCTACAATTTGACATTTCCCCCCATGACTTTTTCTGTTTGTCTATTTTCTGGTCCTTAAGAAGAGATAAGAGTCCTATGGGAAGCCAAAGGCACTACACAGAAGCTTGAAGCCTGAGGATTGCTGTTCGAGGCCAGCTCGGGCAGGCAAGTCCATAAGACTCATCTCCAATTAACTACTAGGAGTAGTAGACTCCTAGCCAGGAGCAAAACACTCCAGTTCAAGTGCATGACTGGCACACATTCAAACAAGTCTCATGGACTTTCATGCTGGTGCTAGTTTCAAAACCTTTAATTGGCTCTTTTTCTTGCCTGCATTTTCATTTATTCTGGGTCTTTTGTTTGTTTCATTTTTTCAGTGCAGGATTCATATCTCATTCTTAAAGTCCTAGTGTCTCTCCTTGAGGGTTCTTGTTTTTAAACAGGCAAGCGGGCTTCACACGTTGAGCCACAGCTCAACCACTTGAGCTTTTTTTGTTGTTTGGTGCTGGTCATAGGGCTTGAATTCAGGGCCCAGTTAATATCCCTGAGATATTTTGCTCAAGGCTAGGCTCCACAAATCAGCTTTTGGCTTTTTTTCATTTCTTGGTGTTTAATAGGAGATATATCTTATATGAGGCCAGACACTACACAGGGGCCTGAAATCTGAGGATTGTGGTTAGAAGGGGTGGGAGGGGGAGACACTAAGTCTCTGTATGGGGCAATGTGTGGGACAGCTCAGGATGAACAGAAGAAGGGAGCTGCTGAGAGGTGGGCAAGACATGAATCGTGGGTATAAAGTACGGGGTCTGCCTAAAGCCATGCTCTAGTTGAAGCGACTTCTTTAGTCACTGAGAAGATGCACCCCTACCTGGGTTGCCATCTCGTCTTCTCACCAATCACAAATGCACAGGCAAACTTTGCCAATGTGCCTTCCAGACATTTTGATTCCTGGAAATGGCTCTGCTGATGGAAAGAGAAGCTTAAAGTTTGGTTTCACATTTCTGTTCCTCAAATTCAGCACTCTGCAAGTTGTGACTACTGCCAAATTCTTGTGAGGTTAAAACAGAAACCAGAGATAATCCCATACATATCATAGTGAAGGCCAGATCCTTTAACCTATGCAGTGGCCAAGTGAGGAGTTTCCAAGTGAGGAGAATTAGTGCAGAAGTGGATTCTTGTACCAAGGGTAGTCCTAGTAACCTAGTATTTTCTCTTTTACCAACAGGTATACTTACAGGCCTATGGTGGCACCAGAAATATTATTTTCTCTCAGGAATGTGTGTGTGTGTGTGTGTGTGTGTGTGTGTGTGTGTGTGTGTCACACATTGAATTTTAAAGTGTTGTACAGAGGGATTATCATTTCATAAGGCAGGAAATGAGAACATTTCTTTTAAGAAAATGTGAGAAATTATTTCGATCACAGGCCTAAAAAAGAACTTTAGTTCTATAGGTCTGAAGTTCAGGGAAGCTGGATGAACTATTTGGGGTACCATGAACTTACAAGACTGAGAGACAAAGTGGGTAAAGGGACAAAGTGGGTGAATTCTCTGTAAACCAGAGAATTTCAATACTTGTGACAAATTTCAGAGGATAGCGAGAGACAACCTAATTCTTCTGTTTATAAAAGGACAGTACAAAAGACAAGGAATCAAGGAATAAGCATTGTCAAAAGACAGGGCATAAGCCATCCTCCCTAAAAGCCTTTTGCTGAAAAGTAAAAGGATATTATCTGATCACAAAACTCACATCATGGGGAAAGACAGCATAGAAGGATGGAAAGGTGACTTTGATCATGATGCATTACATTCATAATCTACCTTGTGGAATTGAAACTCCTTTACACAACTACATAAAAATAAATAAACCCATAAACACACATTCTCGTGAGCCTGATACTGGTTGCTCACACCTATAATCTAGGTACTCAGGAGACTGAGATCTGAAGATTGAGGTTCAAAGCCTGCCTACGTCGACAAATCAAAGGGATGTATTAATTCTTATCAATCAGTAGAAAGCTAGAAATAGAGGTGTGGCTGCAGTGATAGAGCACCAGTATTGAGTGGGTATAGGGTAAGAAAGAGCACCAAGCTCTGAGTTCAAGCCCTAGTACTAACAATAACAACAACAACAAAACACACAAGGTGCTCTGACTTCAAGCCCCAATACTAACAACAAGGAAAAAACCCAAAAGCCCACTTATCTTCAAGAGTGGATTTTGCATCTCCCCACCAAAAGGTGTGCTTGGCCTTTGTCCCTTTGTGAAGAGTTGTTGTACGTCAGCCTAAGTGCCCATCAACAGATGAATGGATAAAAAAAGGTGCATGCTAATACAATGGAGTATTACTTCAGCCATAAATATGTATGAAATTATATGACATATGCAGGAAAATGAATTAAACTGGCTATCATCATGTTAAAGTAAGGCAGACAGAAAATATCACATATTTTTCTCCTATGTAGAATCTAGATTGATAAGTTCAATGAAAAGATAGGAACCTAATTGAGAGACCATTTTGTGGAGGAAGAATCAGATAAGTATGAAGTGGAGACAAGGGAAGGTGATGAGGGGACAATAGGATCAAAATGTTCTGTGTGTGTGTGTGTGTGTGTGTGTGTGTGTGTGTGTGTGTGTGTGTGTGTGTAGAAGTGTCATAATAAACCACATAATTTTGTACAACAACAGAAAAATATTGCATGAAGGAATATATGAGTATAGACATTCTATCTCCAGAAAAGAGATAATAAATGTAGCCAGGATACTGGTAGGAATGTATTTGTTCATGACAATGGAAATCAGCAGGGAAATGCCTCATGAAATGAAATTTTCCATACAATACAGCCATACGATGGCTACATACTAATAAGAACTTACCACAGAGCTATTTTTGTACTCACAACTATATTAGCATTGTACACAACAATCAAATCATGAATATAGCCTCAATGACCATCATCACAAGGATAAATAAACATAAAGATATTAAATACAGGGGCTGGGATAGTGGCTCAGTGGTAGAGCGCTTGCCTTGCATGCATGAGGCCCTAGATTCGATTCCTCAGTACCCGATAAGCAAAAAGAAAAAAGCCGGAAGTAGAGCTGTGGCTCAAGTGGTAGAGTGCTAGCTTTGAGCTGAAAAGCTGAGGGACAGCGCCCAGGCCCAGAGTCAGGCCCCACGACCAGATCCCCCCTTAAAGAAATATACTAAATACATTAGTATAACATACTTATAGACATTATATCAAATATTATATAGGCAACAGAGTATTACTTAGCCATAAACAGAGTAGAATTCTCTTCCTTTGCTAGAAAATAGATCGAATGAAAGGTTATCTTGTTAAATGAAATAATCTAGTCTCACAAAAGCAAATACTCTCTCACTATATAAATTAGAAAAAAAGAAAACAAAGGACAGTTTAAAAAGATCATGAAAGTAAAAAGAAGCATGGGAGCGTGGAACAGGGAGAGGGAAAGTGATAGGGTGAAGAGGAAGGGGTATAAATCAGAATAATGGATTAGATCAGCACTACTTACTAGACCCTATGGTGAAAATGAACAATACAACTTTTGAGTGGCAATGACAGAGCGAGGGAAGGGATAACAATCTTTAAAAACAAATACACTCTTTTTTTTGTCAGTTGTGGGGCTTGAACTCAGGGCTTGGCCACTGTCCCTGATCCTCTATGGCTCAAGGCTACTGTTCTACTACTTGAGCCATGATTCCTTTAAATTTTTGAGTGGATATTGGAGATAAGAGTCTTATAAGGACTTTTGTGCCTGGGCTGGCTTGGAATTATGATCCTAAGGCTGAGTAACTAGGATGCACCAGCACCCAGAGAGAAATGCACTCTTTTATATAACCCCTCTGTACATCATGTTCATGGTGACTCACCAGGTGCAGGTGACTCACACCTATAATCCTACCTACTCAGGAGGCTGAGATCTGAGGATCAAGGTTTAAAGCCAGCCCTGGCAGGAAAGTCCATGAGATACTTATCTCTAATTAACCACCAGAAATCCAGAGCGGTGCTATGGCTCAAGTTGTAGACCCATTTACCTTGAGCTGAAGAGCTCAGGGACAGTGCTCAGACCCAGACATCAAGCCCCATGACCAAAAATAAATACTAATCAAATAAATAATCAAATAAATAAAGCACAAAAAGGAGAATAATAGAGTGACAAAGAGGAGAGACAGAGAAAATGACAGGGTTAGAGACTGACTCAAGACCAGATGGAGAGGGAGAGGAAATGGAAGCAGGAGGTGAGGGGAAGAAGGGAAGGGGAAGTGCAGTAGGAGATGGTATGTGGTGGAAGAAGAGGATGGAAGAGAGATGGTAAAGCAAGAAACAATGGGAAAAGGGAAGAGATGAAAGAGAAGGAGAAGGAACAGAAAGACGAGAAAAAAAGCACTGATAGCCAGCCCAGTACCAGCACATACTCAGAAAAACACACAAAAAGGAAAAAGGAAAAGAAAGAACACTGAGACATTATGAAAATCAACAATATTTCCATCCCCACCCAGCCTCTTCACTGAACACTGCTCCTTAAGGACTTCGGGATTCCTTAGCTTCCTCCGCAAATCTCTCCTTCTGTATCACTGCCATCTCTGTCTATCAGCAAGCTGCCCATCCTTTGCCCAATGTGGCCTACATTGCTTCCCTCACCAGAAACCCATCTCATTCTTTGATCTGAGCTCTTCTCCTCAAATACCCCTGAGCTGGGCCATTGATTTGACGAGAGCTGTAGCCCATCTCCTCGTGAATTCCTCCTCAGTTGGCTTTGCTAGCTCAGCCTCCTGACCCCAGTGCACACATAGCAAAGACCAGGTGTGCCCAACTCCTCCCCATCACACCCTTGTCTCCCAAGGGTAGCATCAGCCCTCAGCAGTACCTCTGTGTGGAAAGTCTGATGCCTGTGGATGAATCAGCAAAATAATCCTGGGGCAAAGGGTCATATTCAGTCTTACCAAATTTCTCTATGTCCTAGGAAGGGTCCATCCACAGGTACCATTGTAACTCCATGGTTTCTCAGGTGTCTTGCTTCCTTCCAAGGCTTCTCTCCTCTAGTTGAATGGAAGAAAAAATGTTTTATTTTGTATACTTTGTAATGTCAGACATCACCTTTGCAAGTTTAGAGTGTTCTAATATTTGAAACTCAGTTTTCTCCCCACTGTGGTTCCATGAGGACAAAAATCATGCCCTACTAGTCTTCCATGAGACCTATAGGCTTCCCCTGGGAACTGCCAGGGGAAAGGAAGCACCATGCCCAAAGCCTGGTGCTCTGGGAAGGGGGTGTCAGCTGAGGGCCTCTCTGGGGACTCACAGGATCTCTACTAAGATCAGACACCTCTCAGGGCTGACCCCCTAGCACTGTGAAAATGTAATTCTCTACCTGTCCATTCTCCACTTGCAGCCCAAACCAACACCCTTTCCTTCCCCAAACATTTGTAAGTTGTCCCTCACACAAGTACACAAATTCCTTTGTAAAAACAAAGAAACCAACTGAAGGCTGAAGGCTCATGTGTGTAACCCTAATTATTTCACATGCTGACACTGAGAAGATTTCAGATAAAGCCAGCTTGGGCAGACTCCATGTCCAACGCAGTAGAAATATCAGACCTAGAGGTGTGACTCCACTGGGAGAATACTAGAGAGAAACATGCCCATGGCCAAGAGAGAGAAACTGAGGGAGGGAGAGAGAGGGATGGAGAAAGAGAACTCAAATGAACAGAGAGAATAACAGAGAAAAATACATACATACACACATACATAAAGACAGAGAAACAGATTCAGGAGAAAGGAGCTCGTTAGAAGGAATGGAAAATGGAGAAAAAATGATTAGAAGGAGGAGAGTAGGGGAAGTCAAGGAATGTGGGCATAAGAGAGATGACAGACAGTAGAAGGAGGCTGCAAGGAAAGGACACAGAGGGAAAGGAGACAGAAAGAGAAAAGAACAAACTTCAAGCCTTACTTCCAGCACACTCCCAAATGCATACACATGATAAACTAAAAGAAAGACAATAAAAAGTATGGAAAAATAATGGACATAACAGTACTTCCCTCCCCACCCACCCTTCACTGAAAACTGATTGGTGAGGAGTTCTGGATTCCTTACATTCCTGCTCTCAGCTCTCCTGCAGCATCAGTATCAACCCTGTCTTGCACCAGGTACCCATTATTTGGCCTATTTTGGCCCTTATTTTTTCTCTCACCAGAAACCCATCTCATTCTTTTCGAAGAGTTCTGTTCCACAAATACCCCTGAGCATTTCCACTGATCCACCAGGAACCCCAACCCTCCTTCTTGATGTTAATCTCATCAGTCTGCTCTGCAGTCTCAGCCTCCTGACCCAGTGTACACATATAAAACACCAAGTGTGTCCAACCCCTCCCCATCACACACTTGTCACCCAAAGGCAGCATCACTCCTCAGCACTGCCTCTGTGTGCAAATCTAATGCCCTGGCTGACCTAATACAAATATCCTAGTAGTGAAGGCTCATATTCAATCTTACTGAATTTCTGTTCTTGTGGGAAGCCAGCCATCCTACGCAGGGTCCATCCACAGGTGTGATCTATCCACAACCCCAGTCCATCCAGCCCCATCCATCCACATGCACAGTAGATCACCATGCTTCCTCAGTTGAACTGTTCCTTGACCACCTCTACCTGAAAGGAAGGGAATGTATTTTAATTCAAACACTCGGTCATTCCAAAATTGAACTCTTGATTTCAGAATGTTCAAATATTAAAACTTGGCTAAGTTAGATCTTTGGTTCTGTAAGGGGAAGAACTGGGCTCTGAATTCCTCTATGTGGCTTAGTCTTTAACTGGGAACTGCCAGGGGAAAGGAAGAACCATGCCCAAAGCCTGCTGTTTTGGGAAATGGGGAGTCATCTGTGGGCCTCTCTGGGGACTCATAGAATCTCTACTAAGACTCTAACACCTTTCAATGCACTTGTACAGTGCACAAGTTAACCTTCCTTGTCCATTTACACCAACCCACCATCCTCTTCCTCCCAAAACGATTTGTAAGGTAACCCTCACACAGTGGTTCCTCAGAAAAGTACACAAATCCCTTTCATATGAGAGAACGAAACCTTTGCCGTACCAGACTAACAAAGCCCAATGCATTCTCTGATGCTGTAGGCTCTTGCCTGTGATCTTACCTATCCCACAAATTGCCACCTAGAAGACTGCATTTACAGCAAGTCTGGGAAAATTAAGTAGAGAAATGCAAACCTGGAAGTGTGACTCAAGCAGTGAATCAGACATGACCATGAAAACTGAAAGAGAAAGAAAAAAAGGGAGAAAGACAGAGAGGGAGAAGGGGAGAGATAAGGAACACCAGAGAGCAGGAAGAGAAGGTGAGGGAATGAGAAGAGGGCATGAGAAGAGGGAATGAGAATGAGGGCATGAGAAGAATAAGAAGAGGGACAGGGGAAATAGAGTAGGAGTAGTTATGGGGGGCATAAAAACAAGGTTAAGAGAGAGGGCAGAAGGGGGAAGGTGAGAAAAGTGGAGAGAGTACAGAGAAGGAAAGGAAACAGAGCATAAGAAAAAAGCATGGATGTACCAGCACACACTCACAAACACATATACACAACAAACAAAACTGAAAAAATAAAAGAAAATGGATTGAGAAATCATGGAAATCAATGGTAATTCTCTCCCACCCCACTTCTTCACTGAAGAATGGTCCATGTGGAATTCAGGATTCCTCAGCTCCTGTCATTTCTCCTTTACATTTAGTGTCCACCCTGTCATTTCTCATGTACCCATCTTTTCCCTCTTGTGGCACTCATTGAATTTTTCACCAGAATCCCATTTTGTTCTTTCATGGGAGATCTGCTCTCCCCAAAGAGCCCTGAGCAGTACCACTGATCCACCAGGAGCCCCAGCCCTCCTCTTGCTGCTAAACTCATTAGTCTCCTCTGCAGGTTCAGCCTCCTGACCTATTGTACACATAGAAAAGGCCAGATTTTCCCAACTCCTCCCCATCAAACACTTGTTACCCAAAGGCAACATCAGTCCTCAGCACTGCCTCTGTGTGCAATTCTAAATGCCCTAGGTGAACCAATACAAATATTGTAGTGTGAAGGCTCATATTCAATCTTAACAATTTTTTTTCTTGTGGGAAGGCAGTCATCCCATGCAGGGTCCATCCATGGGTGTGGTCCATCCACAACCAAAGTCCATCCAGGCTATGTCCTTCCATAGGCCCCAGTTTATCTCTATAATTCCTCAGGTCTCCTGTTCCTTGATCACCTCTAGCTGAAAAGAGGGGAGTATGTTTTAATCACTTTGTGATTCCAAAAAAGTCATCCTTCCCTGTCCATTTACACCAACCCATCACTGCCTTCCTTCCACAACCATTTGTAAGGTGAACCATACACAGTTGTCCCTCACATAAATACACAAATACCCTTTCAAAATAGAGAAACCAACCTTTGCCACACCAGATTAACAAAGTCAATTGCATTCCCTGATGCTGTAGGCTCTTGTCTGTAATCCTACCTATCTCCCAAGTTGACAACTTGAAGACTGCATTTACAGCAAGGCTGGGAAGATACCATCTTCAAGTAACTAGAGAAATGCAAGCCTGGAAGCGTGACTCAAACAGAAGAGAACCAGACATATCCATGAAAACTGAGAGAAGAAAGAGAAAGACAGAGAAGGAGAAAGGGAAAGAGGGAGAGATGTGTAGAGAGAGAAGGAGTGAGGGAGGGGGAGGGAAAGAGAGTGAGACAGATTTAAGAGCAGGAAGAGAGGGAGAGGAAATGGTAGAGGGTAGGAGAACAAGTAGAGGGACAGGAGAAGTAGAATAGGAGTAGGTATGGGAGGAATGAAAACAAGGGAAGGGAGATGGCGGGGCAAGGCAGGGGGAAGGTGAGAAAAGTGGAGAGAGGACAGAGAAGGGAAAGGAAACAGCATAAGAATAAAAGCACTGAGATGTAGCAGCACACACTCACAAACACATACACACAACAAACATACAAAAGGAAAAAATTAAAGCCATCTTACAAATCAACAGTAATTCCTTCCCACCCACCTTCTTCACTGAAGAACGGCCCATGTGGAATTCAGGATTCCTCAGCTCCCTTCTTAACCTGCCTCCTGTCACTTCTCCTTTACATTTAGTGTCCACCCAGTCATTTACCCTGTACGCATCTTTTCCCTCATGGAGCCCTTATTTGGTCTCTCACCAGAATCCCATTTTGCTATTTCAGGGGAGATATGCACTCGAATAGCCCTGAGCTGGACCACTGATCCAACAGGAGCTCCCGTCCACCTCCTGCTGAAAATCTCATCAGTTTTCTCTACAGGCTCAGCCTCCTCACATCAGTGCACACATAGCAAAAGCCAGGTGTGCCCAAATCCTCTCTATCACACACTTGTCACCCAAGGGCAGACAGCAGGAGCTTGCACCAAACCTTCTCTGTGGAAATCTCATGGCCCTGGCTAAACCAATACAAATAACCCAGTGCTGGAAGGACATATCCAATCTTACCGAATTTTCCCTCACGTCCAGATGCAGTCATCTCAGGCAGGGTCCATCCACAGGCACCACTATATCTTCATACTTCCTTAGGTCTCTTGCTCATTCACAGGTTTCTCCACCTCTTGCTGACAAGGAGGAAAAGTATTTAATTCATACATTTTTGTCATTCAGAATGGGCTCTGGATGTTCAGAATGTTCTCAGACTTGAAACTCTGTTCTCCTAGCAAGATGATTCGCTAAGGAAAAAAATTGGGCTCTGGTATTCTTCCATGAGGCCTAAAGACCTCAAATAAGAACTGATCAAAGCCTGGTGTTCTGGAGAAGGGGGTGTCAGTGGGAGGACTCTGCGGATGCATAGGTTCTCTACAAAACCTCTGACTTCTCTCTGTGCTGACATACTTGCACCATGCACGTTTTTTTCTCCCTGTCCATTCTGCCCCAAAATCCATCAACCCTTTCCTTCCCCTACCATTTTCAAGCTGTCTCTTACACCTTGATGGACAGCCCTCAGATAAGTACCTAAATCCCTTTTCTCAATCAGAGAAACAAACCTGTGCAACACCAGGTTAACGAGGTCAGAAGCATTGCTGCTGATGGTGGATCATGCCTGTAATCATAGTTCTCCCAGAAGCTGATGCTCAGAAGATCACAGTTAAAGCCATCCTGGGCATACTCCATTTTCAATTAAGAAGAAAAATGTTGGCTTGGACTCAAGTGACTCAAGTGGTAGAGC
The DNA here is from genome assembly GCF_024711535.1 of Dipodomys merriami. Classification (NCBI taxonomy): domain Eukaryota; kingdom Metazoa; phylum Chordata; class Mammalia; order Rodentia; family Heteromyidae; genus Dipodomys; species Dipodomys merriami. The sequence continues at coordinate 71,108 of NW_027202487.1, read as the reverse complement.
ACCAGCTATGAACATGCAAACTCAAAGAGAAAGATATAGAGGGGTAGGAGAGAAAAAGATTTGAGGCAGAGGAAGAGAGAGGAAACAGAACAAGAGAAGAGGGAAAGGGGAAGAAGAGGAGAAGATGAATGACCTGGAGGGAAGTTAGCTGGAAAAGGGGAGAGAGACAGGCAATGGAAAGAAAAAAGAGACAGCAAAGGAGACAGAGAAAGAGAAAATCACTGAGTTCAAGTGCCAGTACCAGCACACACTCACAAACACATGCATACAACAAACAAAAAGAAAGTAAATAAAACAAAAGGACTGAGACAAGATGGAAATCAACATTACTTCCCTGCCCACCCTCCTCTTCACTGAAGATGGTTCCATCCAGAGTACAAGAGTCCTTAGCTTCCTCCTCTCAGCTCTCCTTCAGCATCAATGTCAACACTGTCTATCACCAAGATGCCTGCTATATGACCACTCTGGCCTCACTGCTTCTCTCACCAGAAACCCATCTCATTCTTTGAGAAGAGTTCTGTTCCCTAAATACCCCTGAGCGGCACCACTGGTCTACAAGGAGCCACAGCCTTCCTTCTGCAAATCTCATCATTATGCAGTGCAGGCTCAGCCCTCTGAGTCCAGTCCCCTCATAGCAAAGGCCTGCTGTGCCCAAGTCCTCCCCATCCCACATTGTCACCCAAGGGCAGCATGGGCCCTCAGCACTGACTCTCTGTGCAAATATAGTGCCCTGGCTGAACCAAAACAAACATCACAGTGATGAAGGCTCACATCCACTCTCACCGGATTTCTGTTCATGTGGGAAGGCAGTCAGCTCAGACAGGGTCCATCAACAGGCACCATTATATAGGCATGCTTTCTCAGGTCTCCTGTTCCTTCACCACCTCTAGGTGAAAGGAAGGGAATTTATTTTAATTCATTCACTTTGTGATTCCTAAAATGGAGATGTGACATTTAGAATAGTTGAATATTTGTGCTGGGAAGGTGGCTCAGTGGTAGAACGCTTGCCTTGCATGCATGAGGCCCTGGGTTCGATTCCTCAGCAAAAAGAAAAAAGCCGGAAGTGGTGCTGTGGCTCAAGTGGTGGAGCACTAGCCTTGAGCTGAAGAGCTGAGAGAAAGTGCCTAGGCCTGAGTTCAGGCCCCACGACCGGACCCCCCCCACAAAAAAAGAATAGTTGAATATTTGAACATCAGCTCCCCCAGCATGCCAGTTTCCTCAGCAGAAAAATTAGGGTCTACTCTTCCATGAGGCCTAGACACTTCCCCTTGGAACTGCCAGGGGAAAGGAAGCATCATGCCCACAACCTTGTGCTCTGGGGAAGCGGGTGTCAGCTGGGGGCCTCTCAGGAGACTCCCAGAATCTCTACCAAAATAGAACATTCAGCGCTGACCCTTTGTGCAGTGCACATGTCCCTTCCTCCCTGTCCATTTGCACACTATGCCACCACCCCCTTCCTTCCACAACCATTTGTAAGGTGTCCCTCACACAGCTGTCCCTTACATAAGTACACAAATCCCTTTCATAATAACTGAGAAAACAACCTCTGCTACACCAAACTAACAAAGTCTAATGTGTTTGCCTGATGCTGGAGGCTTTTGCCTGTAATCCTAGCTATCCCACAAGTTCACCTGTAAGATTACAGATACAGCAATTCTAGGAAATTCCATCTTCAATTAACTAGAGAAATGAAAGCCGGGAGGTATGACTCAAGTGGTAGAGAACCAGCTATGACCATACAAACTGAAAGAGAGAAAGAGAGAGACAGAGAGAGGAGAGACAGAGAAACAAACATTGTCAGAGACTGATTCAAGAGCAGGAAGAGAGGGAGACCGAATGGAACAGGAAGATTTCAGGAGGAGGAAATAGGAAGAGAAGAGGAGAGGGAAGAATGAAAGGGGAAGAATACGAGGAATGTAAGAGGGAGAAAGAAAAGTAGGGAAGGTAGATGGAATGGGGTGGAGAGCTGAGAAGGGGAAGATAAGGAGAGAGAGTAAAGGAGACAGAGAGAAAAGCACTGAGTTCAAGTCCCAGAGCCAGTACAGGTGCACAGACACAAACACACAACAAACAAACATGGAGAGAAAAGAAAAAGCATTGAGAAATCAAGGAAATTCACAGTACTTCCCTCCCCACCCACCCTCTTCACTAAACACTGGTCCATGTGGAGTTCAGGATTCCTCAGTTCCTTTCCTGGCCATCCTCCTCTGAGTTGTAATACAGCATCAGTGTCAGTCCTGTCTTTCAATAAGGTGCCCATCCTTTACCCTCTTTTGGCCCTCCTTGGGCTGTCCTTTGGCCCCTCCTTTTGGCCCACCAGAATCCCATCTCATTCTTTGAGGGGAGATTTGCTTCCCAAATGGCCCTGAGCTGAATCTGATTTACCAGGAGCTCCAGCTCACTTCCTTCCACAAATGTCATGTGTGCTCTGCAGGTTCAGCCTATTGACTCAGAGCACAAATAGCAAAGGCCACGTGTGCCCAACTGCTCCCCATCACTCCCTTGTTAAACCCCCCCCCCCCCGGTAGCTGAGCCAACACATATAACGCAGTGGTCGAGGGCCACATCCAATCTTACCGAGTTTCTGCTCATGCTCAGAAACAGTCAGCCCAGCCAAGGTCCACCCACTAGCAAAGCCCACCCAGGCATCCATCCACAGGCACCACTGTATCTCCATACTTTCTCAGGAATCCTGCTCCTTCACAGGTTTCTTCACCTCTACCTTGAAGGAAGGGGTATCATTCTACTTCATATATTTTGCCAGTCTAACAGGAACTCTGGTTGTTCAGACTGTTCTCTTATTTGAAACACAGCTAACCCAACATTCTGGTTCCCCTTAAAGAAAATGGGGGCTCCTGGGGAGGGGGAGAAGTTGCAAATCAAACAACCTGTCTAGGTAATAGGGTCTCTTTGACTGTGAGCAAATAAACAAGTCTGAAATAAGGGATTCTTGGATGATGGTATTATGTTGGGATAATGATGAGGTTTAGATAGAAATCACACCCACAGAAAACTGCATTGAATAGGAGGAAAGTTGGGGCAGAAACCACTGACAGTGTATGGGGTGAATGGAGACAGGTCCCTCTCCATTCCCAGTGAAGATTTGCTCTTATGTTCCAACCCAGCCAGTGTACCTAGTGTGCTCAGGAGTTGTACCCTTTCACCTGAAGACTGCTGAAAGAGAAGCAGAGTCCAGGATGCCTCTTGCCCCTCAGATCCATGGGCTCCTATAGCATCAAGGGTCTCACTTTAAACCTAAATAAATGAACTAGAAAGTAAATAGGCAGACAAGCAACATACATAAAAGGTGAGATGATGACCTGCTGCAGCATTTGGGACAAAAGCATCTTTAGTGTTCAAGGGACAAATGTGAAAGGTTGTTCAATGAAGTGACAATACTCAAGTAAGGGATCGATGTGGAATTAGCCAGCTCAGAAAGTACAGGCAGCTTGAGATCACCTTTCAGCTTATCTTTTAGCATTGGAAAGCCAGTGCAGTGTCCTTTCTTGGGAAGGAATCCCAGCTGGAGAATCCCCTAGCACTTGTCACACAACCTGGCCATGCTGGCCAGAGACTTCTGCAGTGTGAACTTTCTGCATGACTCCTTCTCCTCCTGCAGCTCTTCAAATCCACACCTCTCAGATTTTCCACAACCCAGTTAGAGTCACCCTGAAAGTCTGAGTTTGGTGGTTTTCAATTGTGCTGTTTCAGAGTTCTGCACCACTTTCTCTGGGACAGCTTTACTTTCAATCTGTGGACATTACTTTGGGGCCTTCACACAGCAGCAGATTCTGCGAAATATGGTGACTATCCTGTTAGCCACCCTCCTCCAGCCCTGTCTAATATTCCACCTGGGGGCTGTGGCCTCCCCCTAAGGCTGCCCAGAGGGAAGGGCATTTTCCACTGAGTGTGAATGCTCCATTCTGTCAAGCAGCTAAAAGAATCCTGGCCCAACATTAAGCTGGAACTGTAGCTCTGCAGGGAGTAGAGAGGAAAGACAAGCAGACTGGCACTTCGGGTTTTATTGAGAGGTAACTGATCATCATCATTGTGTAACTGAAATTCTGAGGACAAGCTGAAGGCGTTATGTCCTGCAAAAAAGCTGGCTCTCCTTTGTGGAGGGAGAGTTGTGGTGGGATTGTCCTCAGGAGTTGTGCCAGATGGACTATCCAAAAGCATCAGTTTTGATTCCACAATTCTGGCATTCTCTTTTAAGTTTTCTTGGATGAGCAGGTAGGTGCCCATGGCTTCATTGAATTCTCTGTCCTGGATTGCCTTTTCAATGCCAGCTACATTGTACCCCATGTCACACATGACTCTGACAATGCGATCCAGCTTGCCAGGCAGTGGCTCATCAGGAAGCAGGCCAAATCCCACACCTAGAGCCAGCCATGGGTGTTCCATTATCTCCTCAATAGCAGGCCTCAGATTGAAGTCCACAGTCAGCAGTTTAGAAAGGAGATCTTGTCTCTTTGCAGATAGGTGAAGGGGAACAGTGTACTGGCCTCTAGGACTTGTAACCCTATGTCAGCCATATTACTCCCCTCAAATGGGAACTTTCTCATTGTCATCACATACAATAGCACGCCTAAGTCCCAAATGTCCACCTGGTACCCATCGAACATTTTGTGTAGGAACATTTGTGTAGGTCACCCTGTCACTCAGCCCAAATTCACTGACCTTGACATTGAGATTGGCATCCAATAGGATGTTGTTGGCCTTCAGGTCTAGGTGTGCAATTCCATTCTCATGAAGGTAGTCAACAGCACTCGTGATCTGTTTGAATAGCCTCCTGGCTTCAAACTCTAAAAGGTAGCTGGAGGAGGATTTTTTGATCCACCTCAAGAGATGACCCCGAGTGGCCAGCTCAGTGACAAGGTACACACAGTCTTCATTCTCCATCACCTGGAATAATCAGATGATGTGTGGGTGACGTACAGTTTTCACAAAGGCCACCTCATTTTCTATCTCATGGCTTTCCAGCTCTTTCTTTCAGAGAACTTTGACCACCACTGTGGTGTCTGTGAGGCGGTGATGGGCCAGATTGACATAGCCATAGCAGCCATAGTCGATGATCTCTGTCAAGTTGTACAGTGATCAACTCCTTCTTGGGGGAAGAGCTAAAGGAGACTTTGTTGTACATTACCATCTTTCAGCTGAGATGACAAGTGATCAAGCTTAACTATTACCTAAGATGATCTCAATGAAGTTGCCAACTAATAAATCTTACGAAAAGGTAAACTAACAAGTAAATACAACCCCCAGACTAGTAAATGAAATCCCCAAACCCAAACAAGACAAACACAACCCCCATACCCAAAGAAAGCAACCAAGTAGCTCTGACTTAGTCCAGCGGGTCACCAAGGAAAAGCTCCCAGTGCTGTAACTGACAGAGTTGGAGGGCAATTGCCTCTTATGTATCCTGCTGGGCATACCTCACAATGGCCTGTGACATCAGGAGGAACTGGACCAATCAGAAGTCAGGCCATTGACATCAGTGAGAAAATGGGCCAATCAGAGCCCAGGGCAAACCCACCGGCAGTTATGCACTTGGGCCAGGAGGATCATTGTCAAGGAATTCTGGGCCCATCCACAGATGCTTCTACTGCTACCATGGCAACCATGTGAGGACCACGAGGACATTGGCCAATGGCCCTTGTCCTACTTGGAGACTAGGCATTCTAGGATGGCCACGGTGGGGACATCTCTCAGTGGAGCCTATCCTTGGGCAGAAGTGAAAACACTGCCCTTTTCACTTAACATGGTCTATATCTAATTACAACCTACCCTGAGATTGGAGACTTTGTAATGACTCAACTCAGCTTCTAAATGAGAAGAGACCAGACACCCAGGATTAAATGATAGTTTTATCCAGATCTGTCATTCTCATTTCTGTTCCTAGTTTGTATGGTTTCCTGTGCTTCTTTGTAACTTTTTTTTCATGTTTTTTTTTCAATCTTTATTTGTCCCTCACAGGTCAGAAAAAAAGTAATTTGCTTTTATATCTTTAGTACAGTTGTGTCAAATTTTAATATAACTGTTCTAATAAAAACCATATATGAAATATAAGTATCTCAGAAGCAGACTCCGATTTTATGGACCTGAAGTTTATTCTACTTGAGAGGTCATTTATTCATACATATAAATATATGTATATATGTATACATACATACATACATATATATATGTATGTATGTATATATATATATATATATATATATATATATATATATATATAGGTCATGGAGCTTGAACTCTGGACCTGGGCGCTGTCCCTCAGTTCTTCAGCTATGGGTTAGCACACTACCACTTGAGCCACAGTGCCACTTGTAGTTTTTTGGTGGTTTATTGGAGATAAGTATCTAATGGACTTTCATGTCTGGACATTCTTTCAATTGCTATCCTCAAATCTCAGTCTCTTGAGTAGCTAGGATTGCAGGCATGACCTAGCACTGGCAAGATATCTCACAGGTTTTTTTTTTTTATTATGAAAATATTGTACAGAGTGGTTACAATTACATGGGCAAGATAATGAGTACATTTCTTATCAAGCATTGTAGCCTTTGTTTCCCCTTCCCATCCCTTCTCATCCTCCATCCCTGCTCATCCTCCCTCCCACCCCCCCCCCCCCCGGCACCAAAGTTGTCAAGTTCGTTTTGGACACAACTACTTGTATATCTCATTGTTGCAATGGTTCCACCTGTATCCCTAGTTAAATGATTTGTTTTTCCCCTTCACCTCTACAAATTATACCAACATCAAATACAGTGAAAGCAGGGGTTATACTGTGGGGGAGGGACATACAAAGCAACAAAGAAATCATCTTATAAATGTGTTAGAAACAATTGCATAAAAGAAAAAAAATTGAATACATATCTTAGGGTTCATTTCCCTAACATCACCTTATCTGACCTTTTCTGCTTGACTCAGACATATACTAGATATTGCAAATAAGGGAAACCATGGGACCTATGTTTCTTTGGGCCTGGTTTATTTCACTTAATATAATTTTTTCCAAGCCTTTCCATTCCCTAACAAATGGGGCAATGCCATTCTTTCTGATGGAGGCATAGAATTCCATTGTGTATATATATATACACAACATTTTCTTGATCCATTCATCTACTGAGGGGCATTTGGGTTGGTTCCATATCTTAGCTATAGTAAATGATTCTGCAATAAACATAGTCGCGCTGGTAGCTTTAGTGTGGTCTTGTTTGTAAACATTTGGGTAAATGCCCAAAAGTGGGATTGCTGGGTCATAGGGGAGCTCTATGTGGAGTCTTTTGAGGAACCTCCATACTGCTTTCCAAACTGGTTGAACAAGTTTACACTCCCACCAACAATGCAATAAGGTTCCATTCTGTCCTCATCCCCTCCAGCATCTGTTGTTATTAGAGTTCTTGATTTTAGCCATTCTAACTGGGGAGAGGTGGTATCTCAATGTTGTTTTGATTTGCATTTCTGTTATGGCTAGGGAGGTTGAGCATTTCTTCATGTGTCTATTGGCCATCCTTCTTTCTTCTTCAGAGAAGTTTCTCTGTAAGTCTTTAGTCCACTTATTTATTGGGCAGTTGTTTCTTTGAAGATTTGTTGTTGGGGGATTTAATTTTTTGAGTTCCAGGTATATTCTAGATATGAGACCCTTGTCTGTTGTATGGCTATTAAAGATCTTCGCCCAATCGGTGGGCTTTCTATTGATCTTGCTAGCTATGTCCTTTGCCTTGCAGAAGCTCTGCAACTTTATGCAATCCCATTTGTCCAACCTTTCTTTGATTTGTTGTGTTTCAGAGTCTCTATTCAGAAAATTTCGGCCTGAGCCAAGGAGACCTAGGGTTTCTCCTATTCCATCCTGTAATGTTTTCAGAGTGTCTGCTTTGCCTTCGAGGTCTTTGATCCATTTGTAGTTGATTCTGGTGCAAGGTAATATATAAGGATCTAGCTTTAGTTTTCTACAAGTTGTTAGCTAATTTTGCCAGCACCATTTACTGAAGAGGCTGTCTTTCTTCCATTCTATTGTTTTAGCTTCCTTATCGAAGATTAGATGGCTATAGGTCTGTAGGTTCATTTCTGGGTTTTCAATTCTATTCCATTGGTCCTGAGGTCTGTTCTTATGCCAATACCAAGCTGTTTTGATTACTATGGCTTTATAGTAGAGTTTGAAATTTGGTATTGATATTCTTCCAGCAGTGTTCTTTCCGTTGAGGAGCATTTTTGCTATTCGGGGTCTCTTATTGTTCCATATGAATTTTTGGATTGCCTCTTCTATTTCCTTGAAGAATGAGGTTGGAATTTTGATAGGTATCGCATTGAATTTGTAGATAGCCTTGGGAAGTATTGCCATTTTCACGATGTTAATCTTTCCAATCCAGGAGCATGGGAGTTTTTCCCATTTTCTAAGTTCTGTTTTGATTTCCTTTTTCAAGATTTTAAAGTTTTCATCATAGAGGTCCTTCACTTCTTTGGTTTAGTTAATTCCTAGGTATTTTATTTTTTGTGGGGCTATTACAAATGGAGTTACTTTCCTAAATTCAGCCACACTTTTCTTTGGCATACTTTTTGTTGGCATACAGAAAAGCCATTGATTTTGGGGGGTTAACTTTATACCCTTGACAGGTAATTTCTTACTGCTTTTTGCCTGTAGTTAAGTTTGACAGAGGATATGGAAAACAACTTTTATGACTTCAGTGGTAAAAATAAATGTTCTGTAAGTCATACAGAGCAGGATTCTGGAGAGCTAGCATAAAATGTTGCATACTGAATTTATATAAATAATTTTTAAACTACAGAGATTTTATACTAATATATACTAAAAATATTTTCTCAGAAAAAATTGACAATGCTAGTAATAATCTTAACCCACTTGTCATGTTTCTGGAGAGCAGGTTTAAGAACACTGAAAAAAATATTGCATCTTGACATGCTCAAAGCAATGAACAGCAAGTAAATAACAATCAAAACTATGAGGTACTGGTTTTAAAAATTAAATTATTCATACGGTGAAGATAACAGAAATATTTTTTTAAATCCTAAAGAAAATCTACTTTTGTCTCTACAATGCCTTTAATGAAAGCCTGTAGTTGCACATAACATAAAAATTCTCACAAAGGTTGTATAATTTATTTGCATTTCCTTTATAATGACCATGATTAAATCTGAACTATTGTAAGCAAACCACCATCTGGAACCACATCGAATCAAGATTCTATTTTCCATGATGACCGATCAAGGAAAACTTATGCAGTTGTCTACTTTGCAATATTGTGTAGCAATGTGATTAGATAATCATTCAGAGCCATGAACCAGGCTAACTGGAACATAAACAAATACACAGTATGAAACTTGGAAATGTTTCAGTAGTTTGTTAGATCCTCTTGACTCAAATCACTCAAGCTCTTTGTAAAACAAGATTGAAACTTGGTGTCAAGTGTTTCTTAAGTCTATGCTAAAAGAGGGGTATGGAAAAATAGGAAAGTAAGACATTTTATAGGCATGTTATAGGGTCATAGGAGCACTTCAGGAAGAGAAAAAATAGCAACATAGGAAATAACCTGCAAACTAAATTCTTCAATAGCCATTGATCTATATTATTGCATCAACATCATCATTGTGAATTGGGCTCACCTCATCCAAAAATAGACTCTGTTGAGGAGTAAAGTCTTCAAGCTGAGATATCAAAGGAGAATTTTACAATAAAATATTTAAGGTAGTATTAATAGAGAAAATTTAGGCAGCTAGATGAAGGTAAAAAAATGCGTTGATGGAAATTATCCTGCAACAGACCAAAAAAGCTTTATAAAAGCAAGGAATACTCTAAAGCCACTGTCTTCCAAGTCCTCAGAAGCAACCAGCCTTACTTGGTGACCTCTTGACCTTGAACTTGTAGTCTCTGGACAGAGACGGTAATTTTTTTTGTTGTTAAAACATCTGATTTCTGGTTCTCTGTTATAGATATCCAAAACCTTAACAGACTAAAAATTATGCACTAAATCTATCTCAATAAACAATTTGAACTATTTGTCTTTTTAGACTCTGGGCACATATGCAGTATATAAAAGGACTAGGAAAAATATCATCAACCCTCAGTGAACTATTAGGAAAAAAAGAACTCAATTAACTTCATATTACTGCCCTCTTAAATGTCATGAGAATGCTAAAGACAACAGGAAAGAGGAAAGACTATAGCCAGACACAAATGGATCTTCACGGTAATCCTAGCTACTTAGGAGGCTGAGATCTGAAGATTGGAGCTTAAAGCCAGCCTGAGCAAGTCCATGAAACTCTTTATTTCCAATCAACCACCAAAACCCAGAAGTGGAGCTGTAACTCAAATGGTAGGTAGAGGGCCAGCTTTGGGGGAAAACATGGCTGCTAAGGGATAGTACCTAGGCCTTGAGTTCAGCCCCAGTACTAGCATTAAAAAAAAGAAGAAAAAGATAGTAGTATTTATTTATGGTACCATAAAGAATCGTTCACAGCAAACATGGAAAGTTGTTCAGACAACCATTTTCAAGTAATGTAGAGGATGATATGGTTGGTAAAAAGCAACAAGGACTAGATGTGAAAGAATGCTGAATGGCATGAATGAGTAGTAATTATTAGCAATTAATTGGTGGCCATGATACAAAGTCTTTAAGGGGAAAAGTGAACTCAACTACATAGTACTGTCAATAGCAGTACTTCTAAAAACTGACTTGAGTGAGAAATGAAAATAGCAAACAATAATATAAAGCATTAAAAGGTTGGGAAGTAGAAGTATGGCTCAATTTTTACAGCATCAGCCTCAACAGAAAAAGCTCAGCAAACATGCTTATAAAGCCCAGTACCAGCATCAGAAAATAAATCCAAATCAACACTTAGATTGAGGTGTTTATAACAATGTTCCTGGTGAGTGGTATTAATACAAGTCTAAGTTTTGAAATAAATATGTTATTATATATGAAAGTCTTTTTTTGTCAGTCATTGAACTTGCACTCTGGACCTGAGTGTCCCTGAGCTCTTCAGCTCAAGGCAAGCACTCTACCATTTGAGCCACAGTGCCACTTCCAACAGAAGTCTTTAAAAATGGATTCTACCTGGGTGATACTAGAAACTCACTCTGATTACTATACAAAGGTAATCGACATCATTTTTGGAGAGTGGTTTGAACACTTAAATACCTGCTTATCTGAAACCACTATCTCTAAGTTATCACTGGATAGACATAGCTTCATTTTTTTTCTTGTTACTCAAGATAATTTTATCTTCAGTATATGTATCTGTACTATCCAAGGAACTTTAAAATAGATATAACTGTAGGTACATTTAAATATTCATTTATATTTAAATGCACCACTCTGTTTGATATGCCACAGATAACCTTACTGTCTACAGAAATCTCTTGGCATTGAGCCTTGGCTTCTTTTTATTGCCATATATTTGTTTATGCTTATGCTTGGATGCTCTAATGAGATTATAAATCCCTTGAGGACTATGGATTATATCATTGCTTTATCTGTTCTTTGCAAATGGTATAGTATCCTGAAGAGTTATGATTAATATTCTTAAGGAAGAAAAGATGAAATTACTTTCCTGTTACCATAAGATGCCTGTTTATTCCACCTTCCCCAATCTGGTTTTTTTTTTTTTTTACAAATATACGCTTGCCTTATAAATGATTGTAAGAAATCTCTAAGTGCTCAGGTCTGATGTTATTTTTTAGCATGAGAGGTAGAGACTTTTTTAAAATTTAATATTATGTTATTATAAGGGTGATATCAGAGGGGTTACAGTTACATAAACAAGGTAATAAGGACATTTCTTGTCAAACATTGTTACACCCAACATTGTTTTATGTTTAACATAAATTAAATTCCATTTGTTATTTTGAAAAAAATGTTTTACATTGCATCATATATGAAAAGCAGATATAATCTACTAATAAAATAGATGTATTGAATAGAATTTAGATCGAATAATCTATACCTGCACCTTACGCACTGAACTATCCACCCAACTACCAAAGCTGAAGTGTAATTTTTTCTTATGGCACTTTCTAAAAAATGATTTCAGAGAATGATAGAAAGCAATGTGGTGTGAGTCTATTTTTCTGTTGCATTACAGGTTAATCATAGTGTAGTAATAGCACAAGCTATTTTGAAGGGTGGCATGCTCACTAGACAGAGATACTAATCATGTCTTGAGTCTCTTAAAAACCTGCGCACTACCCATCCTTAAGCACACACATATACCTTTGTTCAGCACTAAAAGCAAATATCTGTAATGTTAAAATTATGTCTTTGGAATGATTAACCTTGATTTTTGCACACTTTTAGCTCCCCCTTTCTTCCCTTTCTTAGGATCTGTTCTGACCTTGCTGAAGGAGTTCTATATGCTATTTCTTTGCAGTAGTTTTGGGGGAAAAGTAGTGAGATTTTCATAAGGAAATCTCTGACACCTGTCAAGCTGGTTCTCACACATTTTCTATGTTCCAGTCTCAACATTTCAAACACTTCAGTGCTTCTTACATCTCAAGAATATGTGAGTATGCAGAAACACTCCAACAGTGCTAAACTTAAACAGAATCATTTATGAATGCCATCTTGGCACTAACTAGTAAATTAATTACAAATTCATATTCTCTTTTGGTTTGTCCTCAGGTTAAATTTGATGCCATATTTCCAATTTTTATTTCTGAAAGGAAAGTTCAATTTCTTGTTCTATGCTAATGTATTCATTTCTCAAAACTGACTTTATATTGAATATCTTTTAAAAAATAATCCATATCAGTAAACTACAGCTGAGCAAGTTAAATAAGATAAAATTGATTGGAACACAGATCTGTAGACTTTAAAAAAATATATACACTAACTTTCAGTAAGAGTGACTTTAAAGAATACTTTGATCTCTATATAAAGGTTCTGAAATGTATAACCAGTGAGGCCGGTTTCTTTTCAGTACATTTCAGGGCTTTAAATATTTATACTTTGATCTAAACTTTATGGATAGGAATTTATCAAGACAAACTAGAGACAAGTACAATGATCAAGTCTAAAAATAGTCAATAAAATATTTTATGGTTTTATGGTAACTTCTAATTATGAGTAAATAATTATAATAGGCATGACAATACTATACACTATGATCATGTTTTAAAATAAAATAAAATACCATTAACATTCCTTAAAATAAATAAATGTAAAAATATGGACAACACAAAAAAATAAAAAAGAGGAAGGAGAAGGAAGGAAAGAAGGAAGGAAGGAAGGAAGGAGGGAAGGAGGGAAAGAGGGAAGGAGGGAAGGAAGCAAAAAAGGAAGGAAGAAAGAGAGGAAAGAGAGAGGAAAAGGAAGAGAAGGGAGGAGAAGAGAAAGGAGAGGAAAGAAAAGGTTAAAGTTTAGATGTGTCTTGAAACTAATCAAAATACTAATAACATTGCTGTATGAATTTACTCACCCTTTCATTTAACAAATATAATATCAGCACAATTATTTTATTTTCTGGTCTAATATTGTAGTTTTATTAGTCTACATATTGTTTCTTTTGGCAAGATAGAACCTAAATACCATGGCTAATGATAGAATATAAGGAACCTGTGTTAGTTGACCTGAATACTTAACATTTTCTATTTTCCTTTTAGTGTTTAAATCTAGAATTTACATTTTCTGATTAGGATTCAAACATGTAAAGGGTAATACCTCTCTGTCAAAAACATGCAAGATGTTGCATTGCTTGAAACATTTTACTACTCATACCCATACACTCTGTTGCTCTAAACACACAAACTACCATGTATGTGTTCATAGCTCTGAAATGGAGCTGGTGGCAGACAGCACTGGAAGCAGAATCTAGTTCAGTCATCCACATTCAGTAATGCATTCCTTTTTTTTTTTTTTGGTGTCAGTGGTGGGGCTTGAAATCTGGGCTTGGGTGCTGTCCCTCAGCTTTTCAGCTCAAGGCGAGCACTTTACCACTTGAGCTGCAGCAACACCTCCAGCTTTTTCTGCTTATGGAATCAAACCGAGGGCCTCTTGAATGCAAGGCAAGCACTCTACCACTGAGCCATCTTCCCAGCCCATGTATTCTATTTTTAGAAAGTCTTCTGCAGTGAATTTTCCCTTAAAAGTATACTACCTAAACCGAATATGTGTACACCTTTGAAGACTCTTCATGATAGGCCAACTTGTTAGGTTTTGTTTTTTTTAATGTTCCCGTTAAGCCTGATATCTTTGAACAAATTTTCAAATTCATCTTGTATTACAGTACCTCCTAAGCTTCAGCTACAAATCCATACTTTGTAAACCCAGTTTTTCACAATTTACGAATGAAATTGCCAATGACATTTTAATAATTGGTTCAGGTCTCTAGGTTTTTTAATGACAAACATTTCACAAGTCTAATGCCTCTGAGCAGCTGTCTATAAGAAGTTAACTTTTCTGCACTGGGACTATCTATCATTTGGGATACTGGACATCAAGTTCTAGAGCTTAATTGTTGTTTTGTACTTTTTATGGTCTGTAGTTTTTTAGCCTACTCAAAAAGATATATTTCAGCTAGCCAAAACTCTCCTTTTCGATACCCACTTCTCATTATCCTTATTTCTAAAATCTCAGATATGCTGATTAGGCAGCCCTTGTCCCAGGTCATTTTGTACATAAAGATACCACTTCTTTCCCACTTTTGCCCTCTTCTCAGTACTACATAAATACTGTACTATTTAGGTTTAAAATGCTCTCTCTGATAAGAGAAAATAGGGCCAGAATAATTTCAAGATGCAAGCTATTGATAACACTTTGTAGTAAACTTATTCAACCACTTTGGAAAGTAGTATGGAGATTCCTGAAAACACTCCACATAGAGCTCCCCTATGACCCAGCAATCCCACTTTTGGACATTTACACAAATGATCGCAAACAAGACCCTACTATAGCTATCAGCACAACTATGTTTATTGCAGCATTATTTACCATAGCTAAGATATGGAACCAACCCAGATGCCCCCCAGTAGATGAATGGATCAAGAAAATGTGGTATGTATACCCAATGGAATTCTATGCCTCCATCACAAAGAATGACATTGCCCCATTTGTTAGGAAATGGAAAAACTTGGAAAAAATATTATTAAGTGAAGTAAGCCAAGCCCAAAGAAACATAAGTCCCATGGTTTCCCTTATTTGCAATTACTAGTATATATCTGAGACAAGCAGAAAAGGTCAGATAAGTTGATGTTAGGCGAAATGAACCCCAAGATAAGGATTCAAATGTTTTTTCTTTCTTGAGATTGTTTCTAACATAGTTATAATTTCTTTGTTGCTTTGTATGTCCCTTCCACAAGGTATAATCCCTGTTTTCACTGTATTTGATGTTGGTATAATTTGTGGAGGGGAACGGAAAAACCAAATTGTTTAAATAGGGATACAGGTGGACCCATTGCAACAATGAGATGTACAAGACATTATGTCAAAAACGAACTTCACAACTTTGGTGGGGAGGCTGGGGAGATGGGGAGGGATGGGAAGGGGAAACAAAGAAGGAGGCAACAATGCTTGATAAGAAATGCACTCATTACCTTGTAACCTTTGTAACCCCTCTGTACAGTGTTTTCACAATAAATTTTAAAAAAGAAATCAAAAGTCTGATAAACACTTTCTTCTCTTCCAGTAGAATCCTCTCTCCATTTAAAGAACAAAATAAAAAAGGAGACCAAAGACAATGATCTCTTTCTTGAGACTTAGAGAAAAGTCAGAACTTTCATTAGGAAGTAATAAGGATCATTATATGGCAGTGTCCTTGGCTTTCATCTGAGGAATTTTTTAAAATGTCTTAACATTTATGGGACTTAAGAAACATGTCATTCTTTGTAGTTCATATAGAAACATTTGCTTATCTAAAAAAGAAGCCCAAGTTGGAGGTTGGAGGAGGGGGGAAAGAAGCCTCAGAAGTTAGAAACTTTGGTTTATGTAAATGGTGAAAAATAACCCAGAAAATCTGTGACTCCAGACACAAATGAAGAGAAATGACAAAGGTATCAAGGCAAAGAAAGCACAAGATATTTCATTGGTGGCCACAGCCCTCATTCAAAATGTGAGCACTAGGTAAGTCCCTCCATCTAGACTTCTAGACTTCATTACTAAAGGAAGTTGGTACCAAAGTTCTTAACATTTTAGTTCGATGTTTTGAAAAAAAGAAGTTTTCTAAATTAGTTCTTCCAAATGTCTGTAGATCTAAAAATATTCAAAGAAATTGGCATGAACACTGAATTAGAAGAAAAGAATTTGTCTGTTTTCTAGCTTCCAAAATTAACTTGGAAATGAAATTAGGAAACAGAGGATGGAATGCACACACATACACACACACACAGACAGCTGGTAGCTATTACATAATGTGGACAATTCTTGAAGAAAGAATAAATAAGCCAAATAATCATCATATCTGTCTTTTAATTATTTTAATTAATTAAATTAAGTCCAATTGATTTAATTAAAGGTACGATTCTCTTGGATTTGTTAGCCTAAAGTGGATTTGTACCATGATCCTCCGCACTGAGCCTCCTCATTGGCTTGGATTATAGGCATGAACTACAGGTGCCCCAGTGTCATATTTGCATTTTATTTTATTTTTTGGTCAGTCATTGGGCTTGAACTCTGGGCCTGAGTGCTGTCCCTCGGCTCTTCAGCTCAAGGCGAGAGCTCTACCACTTGAGCTGCAGTGCCACTTCTGATTTTCTGGTGGTTTATCACAGATAAGAGTTTCATGGACTTTCTTGCCCGGGCTGGCTTTGAATCACGATCCTCAGATGTTAGCCTCCTGAGTAGCTAGGATTACAGGCGTGAGCCACCGGCACTCAGCTTATATCTTCATTATTTTACATTTATGAAAGTAAATGGTCATATTTGGAATAGCTTAATTTTAGCTTGTTTTTGCATATTTTAATTCAGTCACTTGAATATCTGAAATGCAAAGTTTGGGTTTGATTCCTCAGCCCACATAAGCAGAAAAAGCTTGAAGTGGCGCTATGGCTCAAGTGGTAGAGCACTCCCTTTGAGCTGAAGAGCTGAGGGACAGAGCCCAGGCCCAGAGTTCAGCCCCCAGGACTGCCCCCCCAATAAAAAAAACCTTTTACTTAAAGTAGAACTTTCAAAGATAAACATACTATAAAAGGCATTTTACTTCATATTAGATGCAAAATGCATCTACAGTAATACTAAAATTCTCCAGTCTCTGAACATTGCCTCTTCTCTATACATATTTTTTTTAACTAGAAGCTTATTTTTGTTTGTGTTATTTGGTACTGGGTCTAATATTTGCTGATTGTATTTGCTTGGGTATCATTCTACCATTTGAGCCATGCTTCTGGCCTGGTTTTATTTTAGATGAGAGGCACAGTACCTCTGACTTTTCATCACTAAAGCTGGCCTTGAACTGTTAGCATCCAGATCTCAGATTGCTGGGTAGCTAGGATTGCAGGAATGAGTCCATAGCTCTTGGCTTTAGATGCTTCTTTTTAAGGTAATATTATTTTTTCTTACTTATTATGCACTAATTTATGTAATAATTAAATTATGTAATTATCGATTTTAAATTCAAGGGTCATAGGTAGATGCAAGGATCTCATAGACTCCAGGCAATCATACCCCTGAATCTGAAAGAAGTGGACAAAGTTTAGAAAGGACTCTTTGAAGGGGAAGATGAAGAGATCCTTGAGTCTTGATCCTTATGAGTGAGAACTGTCTGCTCAGCCTGTGAGTCAACAACATGCTCTTACCTTGTAACTCACTTGATGGTTTATATCTGTAATTCCTAATCTAGGCTGTTGGCTACTAAGAGGCAAAGTTCTTTTTTCCATATTTATGTTTTATTGATTTCTGTATCAGACAGAGAAACTTACCACAACTGCTTATTCACCAAAACAAGACATTACAGAAAGGAGATGCAGAAACAGAAACATCCAGCTGCATCTTGCAAAAGTCTTTTGTAAGAAATTTGCAAAGATGGGAAACAAAACCACTCTTCTAATTTATTTGTTTTTGTCTTTGTAAATATGGTTATATTTTGTAAAATAAGTTCTTTCCATATTTCATATTAAATTTTACTCTCATTGTTAATTAAGTTTCATAAATTTAACAATAGATCATTAATAAATTAGGGATTATTGTCATTTAAGTGGATAAATGAAAGTTAAATAAAAGTGGATAAATGAAAGTTAAATAAAAGTGGATAAATGAAAGTTAAATAAAAATTAATTCCTAATATGATAAATATTTGTACATATTATTCAGAAAACAAAATCTATTTTGGGGAATCAATCTTCAGAATTTTAGACGGTCAGATCAAAAATGGGCAAGAACTTCCTCAAATGAAGCAAATTTGATCAGGAGATAATAATGCCATGTATCTTGGTACAATTTTTTCAGTGGTTTTGCTAAAATAAAGTACAAAGACTAGGCCAGAGACATGCCTAAAGAACCTTTCTTTCTGGTTGGCATAATTTGAAGTAGAAAAGATCTGAGTATTGAGTAGCTCAAGCTTATTATCTTAACTGCCCAGGAATCTGAGGTACATAGGATCAGTCCAGCAAAAAGCTGGACTGGTGGAATGGTTCAGCTATGAGAGTGCCAGAAAATCAAACAAACTGGAGTGAGAATGCACTACCTGCAAATTAATAAAAAATGAAACAAGAAATTCTCATCTCAGAGTGAGTAGCATTGATTAAGTATGTTTAGCACTTAGTATGGAGCACATTCTATCATATACTGCAAATCACTTGTAGAACACAGAGTGAAGCAGAACTCTTCTGGTTATTATAATTGACATTTATACTAACAATATCTAGTAACTAAACAGGGACAGGAGCAAATTCCAAGCAGAAAATAGTGATCACCAAATAAAGTACAAATTCTTCTTCTATTTGGAATAAAGCATGATGCATCAACATGTAAACTATTTATTACTTTAATCAAAAATATGTATATATTTGTTACTGAGCTGTATTTTACTATATCTGCAAATATAAATTATTGGTTTTACTCCATAAAATTTTCCACGTCAAAGTCACACACATACATATGCACACACACACGTATGCATGCACACACATGGATGCATACACACAAATACTTTCCTACATTCTGTTGAATATTGATTCAAGAATCTCAATTGGGGGGTAGTGGGATGGGAAGAGCAAACAAAGGAGGAGGCAACAATGCTTGATAAGAAATGTACTCATTACCTTGCCCATGTAATTGTAACCCCTCTGTACGGTATTTTCACAATAAAAAAAAAGAATCTCAATTGTCACTCAGGCCATCTAGCATGTAAGGAAAAGCTAATAAAAACTTTCAATACACTAATGCTACTTAGATATATACCTATGATTTACTAAATGATATAGAAATAATGATATCATGACTTCGAATATATAAAAGCTATAATACCCATTCAGCCTATTATTATTTAAATGTCAAAGCTCTATTCTAGAGGTAAATTTGGTTTAAAGTAGAACGTTTCAAACAAAAGAGCAAGAAATATGAGGTTAAGCAGAGTGAGGAACCAAAGCTTCTGTCTGTGGCATGAAGCTTGATAGGTTATGAATTGATCTCTTGATATACTAAGAGAGGGAGGCCCTCTGACCTGGCCTACAGGGAGTAACTAGAGCAATCTGGAACAAGGATTGTGTGAAACAGCTGGTAAGTGACAGAAGAACTGTGCCTTGGACTACCAGACTGTCATAAATATTGCACTCTTAATCAGAAAGCATCTGTCTTTTTATTTCCTTCCCAGCCATCTCTGCCTCGCGTTTAATCGATGCAGAATGCTTCTCTTAACAGGTGCACTAGTGTTTACAAATTTAAACCCTTATTTAAATGAAGCTTACAACCAGAGATGTTTCAATTAACAGTACAATACCTTAGAAAAAGGAATCACATTAACATTTGTGCAAATCCAAACCTTGTTTTGCACTGGTGAAATTTTGTTAATAGAAAATTAAGAGTACAGATGCCACAAGGAGCTAAAGAAGACTGGAGTTTAAGTAATTTTAGAGAAACAATATATCTGAATGGGACACACATAAAATATTGGAAAAAGATGTTTAAAATGTCAAGGTCCATTAAAAATAGAACAAATAATGTCCTGCCAACCTGTAAAAAATTATTTTTATATCATTCACTTTTTCCCTACAGTATAGTTTTCCTCTTATCAAGATTTAATCATTAAAAAGAGGTTTATTTTGTTATCCATGGTTTTGCGGTTCAGCTTCAGTTACATATAATTGATCATAATCTGTAAATATTCAGTGAAAAATTCCAGAAATAAACAATTCATTAGTTTCAAGTTGCATCCTTTTATTACTGATAGCATAGTGAGATTGGGAGCCAGGTTTCCTCATCCTGACACACAGTGTAGCTCACTTCTCTGCAGTGTATCTGTACAGCCTACACTACTCTCCTATTGATTACCTAATTCTGTCAGTCATCAGGCTGACTGATGCTCTCACTGCAAAAGAGCTCAAGTAGCCTTTCTTTGATTTAACATTGTGTCCTAAATGTACAATAGTTTAATTGAAAGCTGTATTACAGTATATTATGAAAACAATTATCATTTGTCATCATTGTTATTCACTACCTGGCACCAGTTTGTATGGAGAAACCAGTCTTACAGAGCTCAGGGGTCTCTGCCATTTCAAGCATGCATTAGGGTTCTGGAAAGTGTCCCCAGTAGAAGGGTAATAGTCTCATATTTGTTCTTACATGGTAAAGAGCATATATTTTCAGAAATTCTAATATATACAACATAGCAACATGGGCTAAATTTTAGGTTATTCCTTCAAAATGTGGATGAAATTTGGTTAATTTAGAATACATATACTTTTGTGTGTGAAAGCAAGAGAATTGTTCATTGTAGATATTTGTTTAAAATGAGTACACATAACCTGAGTTTCAGTGGTTCATGTCTGTAATACTAGTTACTAGGTGGCTGACATGTAGAGGATCACAGTGCAAAACAAACTTGGTCTGCAGAATCTATGAGATCCCATTCTAAAATAAATAGCAAAAAGCCACACCAGAGGTGTGGCAGAACATCAGCAGGAATCATCCAGCAAATAGCATAAGAACCCTGAGTTCAAATCCTGGAACCGGCATCCCCCAAAAATGTCATAGATAATATAGAGAAGCCAAGTGAATATTGAATGTGATATAAATCTGTAAAACCATAGCCTCTCTGTACTCTATTCTCTCTTATTTATTTATTTATTTTACAGAAAGAGGAATTGAACAATTACTCTTATTAACTAAAGTTTAATTTTCTATTTTTGGGGGGAGGACTAACAGTATTGGGGATGGAATTGAGGGCCTTATAGTCTCCCTCACAGCTAGTGACTATCTGCTCACAGCTGGTGCCTTACCACCTGAGCCTCACCTCCAGTCTATTAACTGCACTCTTAGACAAATACCATGGCAGATTCTTTGGGAGAGATCATGGCAAACTTGAGAGAGCAATGTTCAGTCAGCTGATTATTTCCATGGAAAAGGAAAACCCCAATATTTCCAAAAAATTATTTTTAATAAGGAAATTAAATTGGTGGACTTAATCTTGCCGTTGGGCTTCTAATTTGGAACCTTTATGCAATAGTTTAAAATGTGGCCTGAATGCCAAACAGATCTGAAGGGAGCTTCTGTACTGACTGTTTAATGTCTTTGTGACTTTGATATTAAATTCCATTTCATTTTCAGTGAAAAAAGAGTTAATGGTAGTAGCTGGATTATAACTTATAAAAGATTAAATTATAAAAGTGGTATACCTTGTTATAATAGCAAGCTCTCAATAAATGGTAGACATTTCCTAGATGAACATAGAGAAACACTTGGGGGCTGGTAGCTCATGCCTGTAATCCTAGCTATGCAGGAGGCTGAGATATAATACTCAAAGTCAGATGGGGCAGGAAAAAAAGACACACCTCCAATCGATCAACAAAAAAGCCAGAATGGAGCTGTGGCTCAAGTGGAAGAGTGATAGCCTTGAACACAAAAAGCTCAGGGATAATCCCAGGCTCTCCGTTCAAGCACCAGTACCATCACTAAATACATAGACAGACAGAAAGACAGATTGACAGGCAGACAGATTGAAAGTTTTCAAGTTAGAGAAATAGAGGCATGTAATTTGAAAAAGGATCTCTGTAGCTTGACAAATAATATACAGATACATGAAAACTCGGGGTTCCTAATTCCTAGTGTACCCAGCTATCTTCCTAAATATTGACCATTAAAATTATATTTTAATTGTAATTCTAATCGAAATTTGAAATAGGCTTTATCTTAAATTAGTATTACTACCCCAGCCTGTTTATGAGGGCCACTTTTTTGGAAGACTTTGTTCCAGACTTTCACTTGAATAGTTAATATTTGAATTAATGAAAGATGAGGAAAGATAGAGAAATTGTCACATATTATGTAAGCTAAGTAGACAGGATAACTAAGCAGGCTAGATTAGATTTTGTGATGGAAATAGAGTATTAGTGAAAATGCTGTTGAGTATTAATAAAGCCAATGAACTAAAGAAGTTTAGTTTAAAGCATTACACCTCTTGGTAGTTACACTAAGGTTCTGTGGGTTTTTAGCCTTAGGAGATGCTGATAAATGACAGGTAGCTCTTTGAAATATTTTTGTAATTATTCTATATATCTAAAATTATTTCAAAATTGAAAGTCAGGGAACTGTATTTCCCCAAAGTCTCTTAAGTAGACTATAGGTACTGTTAGTGGTTTGGGAGGGCACAAACTTCACAACTTTGAAATGTATTATGATATTGAAGTTAGTTATGATCCTTACAGAAATCCTTTTACTCTCTTACTGTACATTCTTCAAAGCACACCTATGCCTCAAACTTGGAACCAGTAAGTTAGTAGCTGGTGACCTTTGTGTCCTGGTAGATATTTATTTAGTGTCTGGGGACAATTTACCACAACCAGTAAGTATTGTTGATGTTTTGTTGCTTGTATTTATTGAATTAGCATTTTTATGGTTATCTTTGTGTTATAGCATACATTCTTCTCACAGCCATTCATCAATAACATCAGAGATTTGTAGGGGTATAAAATTTGAGACAGAAATGTTATTAGCTCTGAATTGCCAACACAAATGTAAACTGAGAAGAGTAATCCATTAAAAGGAGAAATTGCAAGTATGTACTATTGAAAAGCTGAGTTTAAATGATTTATTACATATGTATGTTGTTTGATAAGAAACTTTGTAAAAAGTAGCTACAAGAACAATGATGTTTTCTTCAATGGCATTTCCACAGAATGTTTCAGGACATATTTTGTAAAACTAAGGAAATGGATTAAAAAAAATGACTACCACAGACCTTGTGTCCAGAAACCTAGACTTACTTGTGTAAACTTGGAAAATAAGTTAAATTCTAAAAGTTTTAATTTTCTCACTAGAAAGTTGGGGTAAGAAAATACTTAAATCTCAGCAGTAGTGAAAATTAAAAATAAATAATATTTAGAACAAATATGAAAGTTTCATTAAGTGTCTTACAAGAAGAAATATTGTTATTGCTTTTATTGTTATTGCTCCTGTATTATTGCGACATATTGGAAAAATTACCTGTAACAATGTGCATTATAAAAGAATTGAAAAAAATGTATTTTAACATTCAAGCAAATTAATGATGGGATTCTAATTTCCTTAACTTCTTTACTAATTGACATAATATAAATATTATTACCACAGATAAAACTCTTCTATAGTTACAATTCCTCATTAAAGCTGTATCCAAGTGTTTTGCTATAGGCTAACACAGAAATAAAGGTTAGTATTTGTTCTTTGGGGATTTCACACAAAATCCTCTCATCCCAAGCATTCACATTTTGTAAGGGAAAAATCCATTAAATAATTCTCTCAATCTTTGCTACTCATTAGGCTAAAATCTGAGGACCAACTTTGAAGCCAGCACAGGCAGATAAACCTGTGAATCTCTTCTCTCCAATTAACCTGCATGGGAAATGAGGATCTGACTAAAGTGGTGAAATACCAGCCATGAGCCAAAAAAACTTATAGGACAGCACCAAGGCCCTGAGTTAAGCCCCAGTACCCAGTAACACACACACACACACACACACACACACACACACACACACACACACACACACAATTTTCTCTACAAAATCAGTATGAGCAAAGTTAATTTTCATAAATGATTGGGTCTCTTTTTAGCTACTTTTACAGAATGGTAATAAAAATATTTTTGATGTTGAGAGTTAGATGTTTGGGTGTCACTGGAATATTTGATTAGCTCCTTCAGACTAAGCCAGATCAGCACAGTGTTGTGAGTTCTCACCACATCACCAGGCCTTGTTTCCAAATCTTCTCCTATTCACACCTGAGATCCACCCACTGTTGTTCATCAGATGACATCCTAGGAAATTTTTTAGTTGTCAATTGTTAATAAGCTCCTCCCTTGCCAGGAAGTGTCCCAATCTTAAAAGTTGGAAATTTTCCACCAATACGTTGTCCTGCAGTCAAATAATAACTACTGTGATAGTTATAGCTGATGGAGCCACAATCTGAGCTCAACATTATCTAATGTTCAGTTTCATTTAAACCTCACCATAGTTCTATGAAGTAGATTCCTAAGTACACCTAAGAATCTCATTTGTAAAATTATGCTGAGCAAAGTCCAATATTTTGCCTACAAAGTGTCAGAGTCAGAATTTTGTCCAATTCCCAAGGCTATACTAGATTAGTTCTAAATTCTTGGCAGAAAAGTATAGCAAAATGAATTAGAAACATGGAAAAACTGCTGGTGTTCAACTTGCTAATGAGATAGGAGCTGAAACATTGGGATGGAGGAAATGATATGAGGTATTAGAGATATATCAGGCAGGAAAATGGAAAATGACTTGATTTCTGAATTCACTGGAGATTTCACAGGAGAAGAAATACTTCTCCAACTGTGCTTGTTTTTAACCAATGGCATGTTAAAATCCTAACATACAAAACCAGACAAGTCCAAAAAAATGATCTTTCCCATTTCTTATATTTCATCTCAGCACAACAGGTTTCATCCATAGTTTCTCTGTTTCATGAGTTTGGGTTGTCATTATTATGTATTATGTGTTATGTATTAGAGTTAGTGAGGATTGACTATTTCCATGGCATTTAAAAGGGGAGGGCTGAGAGGATCGCTACAGAGAAATGTGAACTAAAAGTTGCTAAAAAGCTACTATGTAACTAGAATCAAGTTTTCCACAGATCATGGAAAGACATTCGGCCCATCACTATTTCAAGAGCAATGTAGGCCTCACTCAGTTAAATAGTCATAATTATTTTAATGTAAAAATTATTTCAAACTGACTATTCTCTATACTTTCAAATAGTACTCAATAATGTGTGACCAATTTGTAAATAAAGATAAAATATCCCAAAAGATTTATATTTATACTCTACAATGATATAATTCTGAGATGAAAAGTAAAGACATCTATCCCATGGATGAACACAAGCTAATTAAGATAAATCATACTTTTGAAATATTTCTTGGGAATAAGAGGGTGGTTTCCTTCTTCAGAAACTGTCAGCTCTTTTCCAAGCAGGCAAACTATTGACAGATCTTGGGTGGCTCATTCACCAGGCTCCCATAACATAAAGCTGATGAAATGCATTTTTCCTCAGGCCAAGAATGGAAGATCTATGGCCTATGTCATCTGTTTCTGTGAATACCAAAGATTACAATTATGTTTTGATGTTAATCCAACAACTACAAATTTCTGGTTGCAAAGCATACCGTGAAAATGTGAGTGACAGCATAAATCTTTTCCAAATTGAATTCGACAAAATTGGAAAGAGCTGATGTTTTCAAATACTGTTAAAAGTCTCTGAACAAGAATAACTCTCTCATTGAAGCCACTTTCTAGAGTGACCTGTTTGGTATGACAGACCAGAAGCCATAATGAAATTGAATTCGTCCCAACAGCTTCACTGCCTATGACTGTGTTACATTGCTTAGAAACAATCACCTCCAAGGCCTTCTTGTCCTCATAAAAGAACTGCACAGTGGGAATTCCAAGATCGTTGATGAAGTACTGGGCATCACCTTGGATCTGTACAGAACTGACATTCTTCTCCCAGCAATGTGCTCTTCTGGTACAGTTGAACTTAATTTTCTGAAAAAATTAAATGTTTAATTGGTATTATGTTTTGCAGGCAATCTCTAAGTCATTGCTGCTCAATATGGTCCATGGTTCAGAGCATTAGTGTAGCGCGGGAGTATAATACTTAAAACATACATTTAGAACACTCAGGCATCAATCCACAGAAGAGTAAGTCAGAAAATGATAGAAACAATGTACCATACTCTTTATAGTGTCCAAGCTATACAAAGAGCCCGGATGAGCCACAACTGGGTGATGTATCAAGAATGGGACATATACACACATATAAATTTATATATATATATATATAATATATATATATATATGATACATATATTACTACATAACATGCACACACAAAAAAGGAATATTATTAACCAAGAAAGAATAAAATATGAAACAAATGGGTCTGCCATCCATTATATTATTTGGAATATATTATATGGAATCCATTATAGTAAGCAAAGTAAGCCAGATTCAGAAAGAATTTTTTTTGGTTTTTGGTTGGTCGTGGGGCTTAAAATCTGGGTTTGGGCGCTGTCCCTATGCTCTTCAGCTCACAGCGAGTGCTTACTGCTTGAGCCACAGCGCCACTTCCGGTTTTCTAGTGGTTTATTGGAGATAAGAGTCGCACGGAGTTTCTTGCCTGGGCTGTCTTTTGAACTGCGATCCTCCGATCTCAGCCTCCTGAGTAGCGAGGATTACAGGCATGAGCCACCGGTGCTCGGCAGAAAGAAAATATTGTAGGTGTTTTCTCCTTTAGAAACACTAAACCTAAAGCAGAAATATGCGCGTTCACACCTAAGCGTGACATATGAGCATATATAAACCTATGGACACGCATGTACATGAACATCACATATCGTTCTGAGTACAGACTATGCAGGTAAGAAACCTGATAGGATCCCTTGAGACAACTTGTAGTAGAACAAGAATGACTGTGAGGGAGTGGACAGCTGTGTGGTGTGTAGGAGCTAACAGGTGCGGTAGGTGACAAGAGAGAAGAAAGGAGAGGAATATGGTCACAGTACTTCCTATACATGTGTGGAAATGCAACTGTCAAGCTGGCTGAAACTGGTTTGGGAGAGGGGAGAGTAGGTGTAAATAAGGGGGGACTCTAATCAAGTTGTGTGTTTATATACATATATATGCATACATATGCACATATATAAATGCTCATATTAAAAATGAATCCCAGCCGGGCACTGGTGGCTCACGCCTGTAATCCTAGCTACTCAGGAGGCTGAGATCTGAGGATCGCGGTTCAAAGCCAGCCCGGGCAGGAGAGACCGTGAGACTCCTATCTCCAATAAACCACCAGAAAACCGGAAGTGGCGCTGTAGCTCAAGTGGTAGAGCGCTCGCCTTGAGCTGAAGAGCTGAGGGACAGCGCCCAGGCCCAGAGTTCAAGCCCCACGACCGACCAAAAAAAAAAAATGAATCCCCCTTGATGCTAATAATAATAAATAAAATTTATGACTAAGGAAACATGCAAGTGCTCAGTGTTGTGTGTGGTGGGCATGTTTGGAGTTGGAGGCAGGACTATTGAAACCCTGTTCTGAGGTCCTGATATCACCAAATTGTGACAGGCTTTGGCCACTCATGGTTTCTGATTTCGTTTTTGAAGTATTTTATTGTTCATGTATTTTGACTAGAACAAGTTTAACTTGATTTTTTTATAAAAGGAATTTTGACTCATAAATGTTATACATAGAAGTTTTTCTATTAAAGGATAGAAAAGTAGCATGTAACTCTATTCTTAAAATATTTTTCCCCAAACTATAGACCAAGCAAGGAAATTCATGCCTATAATCTCAGCTACTCAGAGCTATCTAGAGAATCACAGTTTAAGCACAGTCCAGGCATAACATTTTGAAGACTCCATCTAAACCAATAAATCTGACCTCTGTTCTATTGTCATAATTATGCAGGAAGAATGAGTAGGATCTCAGTTCAGGGTAGTCTGAGTAAAAATATAAGACTCTATTTGAAAAAAGGCACCAAAGCAAAAAAGCCTATAAGCATGATACAAGTAGTAGCCCAACTACCTCATAAATGCAAATCCTAATATAACCAAAAACATAAATGATAAATAAGTATTTTTGAAAGAGCCTACAGAAATAAATCCTTCATTAAGTTATATATGCAGAGAAGCAGCCATAGAGAAGGGAAACTTAAGTTTGTGCCTCTGTGTGTGTGTGTGTGTGTGTGTGTGTGCGCGCACACGGGTGCGTGCGTGTGTGTGTGTGTGTGTGTATGTGTGTGTGTATGTGTATGTTTGTGTATGTGTGTGTGTATACCAGCTCTGGGCCTTGAAGTCAGGTCTTGGGCGCTGTCCCTTAGCCTTTTACAGTCAAGGCTAGCATTCTACAATTTGAGTCACAGTTCCACTTTGGGCATTTTGCTGGCTAATAGGAAATAAGTCTTCCCAGGCTGGTTTTGAACAGAACTCCTCTGATCTTAGTTTCTTGAGTGACTGGAATAACAACTGTGAGCCATTCAGGCTTAGCTAGGTATTTCTTTTTTATTTTATTGTAAAGGTGATGTACAGAGGGTTTACAGCTACATAATGAGTACATTTCTTATCCAACAGTGTTACCTCCTCCCTAATTTTCTACCACGTTCCCTCCCCTTGACTCCATTTATTCCCCAAGTAGTAAAGTTCATTTCCAATATAGTGTCTTGTGATTATCACTGTTGCATTGGTTCACACTTTGTCTTTTGCCTAAGTAGCATTGTCTAGCTTATAAAAACAAATATTTTACTTTGCAAAAATTAATTAAAACACTAAATACTATGAAAGGATTACTATTTTATTATCTTTTTAATATTTTTATATTATACAGTTACTGTATAGAGGAGTTACACTTACATGAGTAAGGTAATGTGTACATTTCCTATCGAGCATTGTTACCCCCTCCTTTGTTTTTTCCCTACAATCCCTCTCTCCCCACCTCCCTAAATCCTACTCCCCTCCGCCAAGTTGTAAAGTTCATTTTCATCATAGTGTCTTGTACATCTCATCGTTACAGTGGGTCATCCTACATCCTTGCTTCAGCATTTTGTTATTTCCCTTCCCCTCCACAAATTAGAAAAATGTATATACAAGATGCATTCACCAAAATCAAATACAGTGACAACAGAAGTTATACCATGGGTGAGGAACATACAAAAGAAACAAAAAAATCACATAGTGCATTGAAAACAACAGAAACAAAGAGAAACCTCTTATGATTAATTGTTATCTTTAAGTAGTGGTACAAACTGTTTTAATTCTACATGTCAGTGTATGAGTTGAATGTATCCTAATCAAATATCTCCCCTTCTTTCATTCTCTCCTATCTCCTCCAACCTCATCCATCCCTCCAAGTTACTTCATCCATGTTCACATATGTACATTGAATATTATGACTCACCCACCCTTCTCTCCATTTGTCTATTCCCCTTCCCATAACTTTGCCCCCAAACACATGCTCTGGCTTCCTACTATTCATTTTTTATTAAACTGTAAAAACAAGTTTTTTATAGCTAGCATTATTAAAAATGCCTTCTTTAAGTTGTTCTGAAATCTAGAGTCTATGCACAATGCAGGCATCCTAGTCATCAGACAGAAGAAACCTAGTTTTCCAGGCAGTTGCTGTGGGTCATGGGTATAACATTTACTGTTGGGCATGAGGTAGGGGCTCATGGCATCTTGACACTGAATCATTACACTGACTTTGTAACTTTGCATGTTCCTTTACCATGGTATCATTCTGAAAATAAATTCAAATATATCCTTTCAAAACACTTGAAGGTCAAAGTGTGGTACCACACACTGAATGTCCCAACCACAATAAAAGTGGATTTTGTTCCCACATGTCTGGTATCTTCTGCAGCATGTCACTAATAATTTCATTTCAGATATTCATCACTCTTAATGTTCAATGCTTTCAATGTCTGCTGGGCATTACTCTAAAGAACTAAAAGATATATCAACAGAATAATGAATAAAATCTATTCACAGAAGAAAAAAATATAAATGGCCAATAAATTTAGAGATCAGTTTTAAGTGTTATCTGTTTTGACCTAGCAATTCCTTATCCTATTTTTTTTTCCTTTTTGGTGATGGCCCTGGGATTTGAACACAGGGCTTTTCGCATGCTAGGAAGATACTCTAAAACTTGAGCCACATATCCTAGCTTCTTTTGTTTTTGTTCTTTTTCAATTAGGGTCTTCTGCTTATGTCTGAAGCTGGCCTTCACTCCTGTACAGGCATGTATCCTCAGGCCCAGTTTATTTGATTGACATGGTAACTGTTGATCGGTCATTATTGATTGCTGTTTGCTTGAGCTGCTCTCAAACATGATTTTCTAATCCCTGCCCCAGAGAAGCTGGGATTATAGGTGGAAGTCACTGCACCTCACCAAGCAGTTCCTCTTAGAAAAGTCAACCTTAGTAGACTTGCAAAAACTTCCTTATGATTTCCTTTGAAGACTCTCTTATATATTAACTCCACCACAGGTAATAGAGCTTAAAGCAATACATAGTGAGCTTACAAAGTTCTTTCTTGATTTGCTGAGGAGAGAAATAGTGAGGATAGAGCCAATGAATGCTTTGAAAATATAGAAACCATAAATAAAAATAAATACCTTAAGAATTAAGAATGAGTTTCTTAGATATCAGTTTCAAGTTCTGCTAATGGCTCAGTACAGGGTTATCTTTGTCCTTTCTTCTGTGTCCCTTATTAATTAGTGTTTCCTCCTTGTCCTAGCACCAAGAAGTGTAATTTGCATACATTTACAGTACAGAGAAGACCTCTTCTGGCCAGAGTCAGTGCTAAGCTAACATCATGGTTGACAGGAATCCCAGTTTTCCAAGTGAGCAACTATTTTCATTAAGTCTTTCACAAGACAGAAAATCAGCTTTGTGGATTAGGTTGTTTGGTTGTTTTCAGGACAATGGAACTTTCAGGAGCAATACTTGGCCCTTGCAAGTAAGGAAATAGTCTAAAGATAAAGTGGCTTGACCACAGTTCCACAGCCTGATGTTATTTAATGTGACAGGCATTAGAACTTGGGTGGATAAGGAAACTCTTACTCCAGTGCTCTTGTGGAAAAAAAAAAGCATCCTCATTTTTCCCAAACATGAATGAATTGTCTTTGTCTCATGAGGTGGGAAACAAGAACAGCATGCTCTGAACTATTGGCCAATTATACATAAGTAAGTCGAATGAAGATGTAAGTACCCTACCCCAGAAAGTACATGTGCACATATAGCCACAAACAAAACAGAGGATGTTCAAAGAATTATCATGATCATCTATCTCTCTTTCTCAGATCACACTTGCTTCGTGTATTAATTTTGTGGGAAAGTAAAGAATACTTCTTTCTGTTCACTGAACCTGCATGCAATGTGGTGACAGCATTATGACTGAATATTACTCTAGCTGAGGTTTTGGATCCTTAGAAAAAAAATCAATCAGATCAGAAATGTGCACTCACCCCAGGAAGCTTTGACCCTACTGTGCTCTTCAGTGTGGCCATGGGTTAAAGCTACCCCACCATCCCTGTTACAATTGTGTCTACCTTGTATCCCTTCCAACACATAGAGAACTTAGAACAGTTTGGATGTGATCAAGAAGACGAAAGAGAAAAGTATCTCATCAATAGGATGTTGAATAAATACAACATAATGCTGCATCACATAAAGGTAAAGTAATACATATTAGTGTTTACCCAAGAGCTTGTTTTTTGGTGTCTCCAAACATACTTCCCAGCATGTACAAGACAGACCTAGTCAATTTGTATTTAAAGGCAAGTTGATTTAATATTTTTGGCAAAACCATTCAGTTAATTCACAGGAAGTCCAGATCTCACTAGAGAGCCTTCTCTGAATTTTTTTTAAATTTTATTTTATTTTATTTGAGAACATACTGTACAGAGGGGTTACAATTACATTGGCAGAATAATGCATACATTTATTACCAAGCATTGCAGCCTCCTCCTTTGTTTACCCTTCACCTCCCTTCCCAGCCTCCCCCCTCCCCCCCACCCAATCATACCCCCCTCCCCCCCACACACCGACATTGTAAAGCTTGCTTTGACATGACATTTTGTAATTCTCCTTGTTGCAACAGGTCCACCTGAATCCTTAAACGACTTGGTTGTCCCCATCTCCTCCACATGTTATACTGACATCAAATATAGTGAAAGCGGGGGTTACACTGTGGGGGAGGGACATACAAAGCAACAAAGAAATAATCTTATAAATGCATTAGAAACACATGCATGAAAGAAACGAAAACATTAAAATACATATTTAAGGGTTCATTTTCCTAACATTACATTATCTGACCTTTTCCGCTTGACTCATACCTATACTAGATATTGCAAATAAGGGAAACCATGGGACCTATGTTTCTTTGGGCCTGGCTTACTTCACTTAATATAATTTTTTCCAAACCTTTCCATTTCCTAACAAATGGGGAAATGTCATTTTTTTCTGATGGAGGCATAGAATTCCATTGTGTATATATACCACATTTTCTTGATCCATTCATCTACTGAGGGGCTTCTGGGTTGGTTCCATATCTTAGCTATGGTAAATAATGCTGCAATAAACATAGTTGTGCTGGTAGCTTTAGTGTGGTCTTGTTTGTAAACATTTGGGTAAATGCCCAAAAGTGGGATTGCTGGGTCATAGGGGAGATCTATGTGAAGTCTTTTGAGGAACCTCCATACTGCTTTCCAAAGTGGTTGAACAAGTTTACATTCCCACCAACAATGAAGTAAGGTTCCTTTCTGTCCACATCCCCTCCAGCATCTGTTGTTGTTAGAGTTCTTGATTTTTGCTGTTCTAACTGGAGTGAGGTGATATCTCAATGTTGTTTTGATTTGCATTTCTTTTATGGCTAGGGATGTTGAACATTTCTTCATGTGTCTATTGGCCATCCTTCTTTCTTCTTCAGAGAAGCTTCTCTTTAAGTCTTTCGCCCACTTATTTATTGGGCAGTTGTTTCTTTGAGGATTTGTTGTTGGGTGGTTTAATTTTTTGAGTTCCAAGTATATTTTAGATATGAGACCCTTGTCCGTTGTATGGCTAGTAAAGATCTTCTCCCAATCGGTGGGCTTTCTATTGATCTTGCTAGCTATGTCATTTGCCCTGCAGAAGCTCTGCAACCTTATGCAATCCCATTTGTCCAACCTTTCTTTGATTTGTTGTGCTTCCGGGTCTCTATTCAGAAAATTTCGGCCTGAGCCAAGGAGACCTAGGGTTTCTCCTATTCCATCCTGTAATGTTTTCAGAGTGTCTGCTTTGAGTTCAAGGTCTTTGATCCATTTGGAGTTGATTCTGGTGCAGGGTGATATATAAGGATCTAGCTTTAGTTTTCTGCATGTAGTTAACCAATTTTGCCAGCACCATTTACTGAAGAGGCTGTCTTTCTTCCATTCTATTGTTTTAGCTTCCTTATCAAAGATTAGATGACTATAGGTCTGTAGGTTCATTTCTGGGTTTTCAATTCTATTCCATTGGTCCTGAGGTCTGTTCTTATGCCAATACCAAGCTGTTTTGATTACTATGGCTTTATAGTAGAGTTTGAAATTTGGTATTGATATTCCTCCCGCAGTGTTCTTTCCGTTGCCTTCTCTGAATTTTGAGTGATTCACTAGTTTATTTCCTGCCTAGGAAGTCCCTTGCATTCTTTTTCCTTATTGTAATTCATGAAACTATACATGTGTACAAAGCTAAAAAACAGAGATAAGTAGATTTCAGGCACTGGTGGCTCATACCTGTAATACTAGCTACTCAGGAGACTGAGTTCAAAGCCAGCCCAGGCAGGAAAGACTGTGAGATTATCTCCAATAAACCACCAGAAAACTGAAATGGAACCGTGGCTCAAGTGGCAGAGTGCTCGCCTTGAGCTGAAGAGTTGAGGGCCAGAGTTCAAGGCCCAAGACCAACGAAAAGAAAAAAAGACAAGCAGAGCAAAATTTGCTAGTCAGTAGTAGCTCTAATATAACACTCAAGTTTTTTAAATAAATACTTGGAGTTTCCCTTTCATGAAGAGCCAATCTCTGTTAATGGTGCTGTAACGTGAAACGCCATTGGGTAGAGAAACAATATACTGTCGGGTTTTTTTTTGTTTTTTGTTTTTAATGTATTGACAGGTCTCAAATGCAGTCAATAAATGCAGTCACAGGTCTGGGTTTCTTGCCTCTGCTAGTATATGACAACAGTTGCTTTGGGATTTAGTAAAAGGAAAAATATCCATTTGGTGAGGTGTACTTCAATCTACTCAATCTAGTACCTGTGGGTCCCAGTAGAAATTCACACTGGGAAATGATTGTCCAGAAGCAAAGACGGTAATAAAAGTTTAGTGATGTATCTCACAACAACAAGAAATATATATCAAATTTACAAGCAAGGGTGCATGTGTGATTCTTAGGCACTGAACATTGCTTATCCAATATTGCTCATGTTGAAATCTTGGCAGTTTATAATAAGATCATAATATTTAAGATTCATGAATTTATTATGAGAGAAATAAATTAGACATTGAAGACAGGCAGCAGTGGCCACACCTGCATTTCCAGCTACTCAAAAGCCAGATTAAACAGATAAATACATATCCAATTAACCAGTGAATCGCTGAGCTACAAGTAGAGATGAAGTGTAGAACAGCAGCTCTGAGCCAACAAAATGAGTGAGGATAAAGTTCTGGGTTCAAGGAAAAGAAAAGAATGAGAAGGAAAAAAGGAAATTAGACACTGAAATCAGTCTGCTAATGATATCATGAGGTCTCTTTGGTATATAAAAATCAATTTTATCCAGGTGGGTGCTGGTGGCTCATGCCTGTAATCCTAGCTTCTTAAGAGGCTGAGATCTGAATACTGCAGTTCAAAGCCACCCGGAGCAGGAAAGTCCATGAGACTCTTATCTCCAATAAACCACTCAGCAAACCAGAAGTGGTGCTGTAGCTCAAGTGGGAGAGCACTAGCCTTGAGCTGAAGAGCTGAGGGACAGTGCCCAGTCTCAGAGTTCAAGCCCCATGACCAACAAAAAAAAATCAATTTTATCAAGTCAGTATTTTTTTCTCTGATCCTAGAGTTTGAACTCAGGACTTGGGCGCTGTCCCTGAGCATGTCTATGCCCAAAGCTAGTGCCACTGTGAGCCACAGTGCCACTACCATTTTTTTTTCTGAGTAGCCTATTGGAGATAGGAGTCTCACAGACTTTTCTGCCAAAGTTGGCATTGAACCCCAATTCTCAGTTCTCAGCCCTCCTGAGTAGCTAGGATTACAGGTGTGAGCTACCAGTATCCAATAATTTCAATAATTTCAACAACAAAAATCTATCATGAGTAGCTCACATGTTGTTTACTTGGTGATCAATAGGACCCCAGAAAGCTAATTTCTAGTATGATTATCTGCCCTAAGTCTCTATTTGGGTGGAGCAAAACTGTGAGTTCTTTATATCAAGCTTTAAAGAGAAAAAAAAAATCATAGATTGCTGGGGAACCAATGATTCAATGAAAGCTGTATTCTAAATTGAAGACATACACTTTGAGATGAATAATTAACTGGATGAAATTCACAAAATTCAATTACAAAACAGTATACGGATATGTATAGGCCTATTCTGTAGCAAGAAATCAGCCGGAATATGGTCAAAAGTGTGCAGTCAATGATCAAATAGTTGGATACATTTAAACTCTAAAAATGAATAAACCGCTCTGCTTGAGTTTTTGATAAATTTCTTCTAAATATTAAAATTTTCATGATAGAGAGAGGGCCAGGACAATTTAGAAAGATTGGGAAGCATATATAACATGCTTATCATGAAATAGAAAAGTTAAAACCTGTAGTATGAAATATAATAGTAGTTATGTTGTTAATATACACTGATAGTTTATGATAAATACTAGGTGAAATCATTTATATGTTTTATCTCATTTAATATCCATATTTAACACTGTAAATAAAGTAACTGATGATCTATTGTCACACTTAATAATTTGTTGTAAAGAGATTTTTTAAAATCAATTAACCTTAAATGAACAAATCATCTTTACTTCTAAAAGGAAAAAACTTGCCCTGTAGGTTGTTACAACCCTATGTAATCTGAGCACTCCAGAGATTCGCGTACTTTAATGCAGCAATGTACAAATACAGCTAGGGTGGGCAAATAAAGAGAACATAACTGAGAAAGATCATCTTCAAAAGAAAATCTTCCTAAGTCTGGCTTAGGTTGTACTTCTTAGCTAGCACTTTCCTAATAGAGTCTGCCTTTGCTACACTGCTCCAATCACCTTCTCAGTTGACTTCTTCCTTAATTAAACCGTGAACCCCTTGAAAGCAGTAATTAGGTTTCTTGTGAGTATATGTCACTAGTGGGGATTACCAGTACTCCTGCTCTTGCCCAGTTTTCTTACTTACTACCTGCTCAACACTTGAACCACAATTTTGTTCAAGATTTTGCTAGTTATTTAAAGATGTAGTTTTGAGGACTCTTCTACCCAGGTAGGCTTCAAAATGCAATCTACACATCAGAGCTTCCCAAATAGCAAGACTTGTGGTTTTGTTTCACCAGCTCCTTGATCAGTAATCTATCTTAATTCATCTTTATCTTCCAAGAGCCTCCATTCTCATCTTTTACAGTATAGGTATTCGATTAAAGTGTGTTAATTGAATAAATAATCAGAGGTCGAACTTTATTAATGAATAGATGAAATCTGCATTGAAGGGTTGCCTAATCTTGGGAGAATTTACGAACATTATATTGAAAATCTGGACTACTTGGTATGAAGTTGTGTTTTACCCTACATGCATAAGGTCATAAGAAAAATTCATATTTCATACATGGGTGATTCCTCTGGAAGATGGTCATGAAATAAAAGATATTTGTCATGTATATTGTTTTTGTTTTATGTCTTATCTGAAAGATCCAATGATATCCATCAACAAATAAATTTACCCATGTATGCACAGAGAGATGTTTATTGAATACAACAAGATTGATTTTAACCACTCTGACAGGTGAAAATTAAAACTCATCTTGCTTTGTTTTACTGCTTAGTGATATGCAAAGTCACAAAAACAAAACAGAAGTATTTCATGTATTTCTTAGGAATTAGAGGTCAAATGTTGTTTTATAATACCATGTCATTGTCTATAAAATAGAGTACCAGAATGAAAAGTTCAACTTGAGACTGAAAAATATTATTTTAGCAATCAATTTGAAGTTAGTGCCTTGTCTTTGCAGATTGTATCAGATGGTACTATTTTCTTATGCATGAAAAATTTATAAAGAAATCAGCAATTTATATTTCATGCAATTAATTAGAAGTGGTGATTAAAGTTTCCTGATTTTTGATGAAATCAAAAAAGAAATAAAAAATCACCCATCTTGTAAATTTAATCCTTAGTAGATGGCTCGGTTTCTTAGGGACACTGGATTGCAGTTGGGATCTTGGAATGCCTAAAGAAACACATCCTCAATTTTTTGCTCCATTTGCTTATTTCAATTTTCTAATGAGTAACTACTGAGAAATGTCTATACCTACACTGCCTATAGTGTGTCATGTGGTAGCAATGAACAAAATTTCCTTTAATACTTGACTTTTTTTAAACATTGCATGATAAACATTGCATGGTTTATAAACTTCTATCTAAATCTTGTTTGCTTTTTTTAAACATTTGCTCTTGTACTTTATTTTCATTTGAAATAATTCTTGACAGTACTAGAGATTTGAGCAAAGACACCGTTTTGTCTTTGCTAGGCAAGCACTCTACTACAAGGGCCACTCATAAAGACTCTTGGGATCTCAAGATGGTATGCAAGACAACTAGGAATTTTTTTGTTTGTTATTATTTCTGTGAGAATCTTAATAACATGCAAAGAGAAAGAAAGTCACATTGATTGGATATAAATCCAAAGGCCTGTGAACTACTGAACTAATATTACTGATTCTTAGACGGCTTCAAAAGTTGCTTTAGAAGTTACATTTCAATACACACATGTAGGAGATTTCGGGAAATTCTATGTGAAAATTAGCTTGGATTTAAAATGTCATTGGGGTGAATGTAAAAACATTTTGAACTGACTGAGCCTTCATTTCAAAAAGAATGAAAGGAATAGTTAGGTTAGAAAGCTTGTTAAAAGGAATGTTTTTTTCAAAATTCTAGTATGTACAGTAGTGAAGACAACCTTGTAATGTCAATATTGAATTCATGTTTTTAATTTTTGTGGTTTATTTTATGGCTTGAACTCTGGGCCTTGTAACTTGCAAGGCAAACACTCTCTCACTTGAACAATACCCATAGACCTTTTTGATTTGATTATTTTTTGGATAGAGTCTTCAGTTTTTTGCCCTGGCTAGCCTCTACTATGACCTTGCTTCTTATTCCCTCACATAGTCTGGATGGCAGTTGGTATCATCATGTCCACATGATTGGTTGAGATTAGGTCTAATTTACAGCAAAAGCTGGTTCTAAACCTCTATTCCTGATCTCCCTCCTGAGTAGGTGGATTGCAAACATACAATTAGATTTCTAGAGTTTCATCTTTGAATTATGGTAAAATAAAGCAATGACCTTAAATTTATGAAATATACATTAAATAATTTAGAAGAAAATGTTAACATCTGCAATTTGTTGTGAGACTGTTAAGGTAATTTTCTCGGAAATAATTCAGAAGGAATATGTGCCTGAAGGAACATTATCATAAAGTTATTAAATTATA
The DNA here is from genome assembly GCF_024711535.1 of Dipodomys merriami. NCBI lineage: Eukaryota > Metazoa > Chordata > Mammalia > Rodentia > Heteromyidae > Dipodomys > Dipodomys merriami. The sequence goes on along the minus strand of NW_027202487.1, from coordinate 32,255 downwards.
AACACTATATGTTAATAATTGACCAATTCAAGCTTGGCATGGTAGTACACATATATAATCCCAGCACTTAGAAAGTGAGGCAGAAGAATTACCAGTTTGAGGCCAAACTGTACTACATGGAGAGATCCTATCTCAAGAAAAACTAGAACAAAAAACAAACAACCAAACAAATAAACAATTGCTGAATCTAAATAAAAGGGAAATAACTTTGTATCAGTTTTGCAAATATAAATTTCAAATTATAATATAAAAATTACTAAAAGGCCAGGTGCCCATGGTTCACACCTGTGATCCTAGCTACTCAGGAGGCTGAGGTCTGAGGATCATGGTTCAAAGCCAGCCCAGGCAGGCATGTCAATCAGACTCATCTCCAATTAACCACCAGAAAACCAAAAGTGGTACTGTGCCTCAAATGGTAGAGCACTCGCCTTGATGCCCAAGCCCAGAGGTTCAAGCCCCATGACAGACAAAAATAAATAAATAAAAATAAATGGAAAAATTATAAGGTGGAAGGTTTGCACAAAAGTAAAATTGAAACAACATTATTCCAAGGGCAATAATAATCATCTTAAGGAAATCTTTTGCATTTGTAATTAACTATGAATAAAATTTCTAAAAATGCTAATTTGTCTGTTCTCATTTTTAGAATAATTCTAACATTGTCCTAATTCTCATTTTAAGGAGGAAAAACTTGGAAAACAGAATAAGTCCAGTTTAAAAGACTTTGCTTCATATATATATATATATATATATATATATATATATACATATATATATATATATATATATATATCTGGTAACTCTACCACAGACTGTGTGATTTGCCCTCATCAAGGTCATAAATCCAAGCTGGTGGTCTGTCCTGGTTTTACTAGCCAGCTGTCAAGCTGCAGGAATTTGGGTGGTTACAGATCACTAAGCAGCTCTATAATTTAGAATCAGTTTTGTAAGCTGTCTTGTCTTTATTTTCATAGCACATTATTGGTTTTCATTCCAAGGTCGCACTGGGTCATCGTGGCAAGATCAACAGTGCAGGTGACAGTTTAAGGAAGGAAATGCAGGAAAGACTATCATCTCGTGCACCATTACAAGTAGAAAAGGGGAAGAAATCAATGTTGGACATGTAGAGTTGAGAAAATCATTAGGAAAACAAATGGGTCTTTCATACTTTCAGGAATAACATCAAAGAATGTAGATTTTATTTTGAAAGGCATAGATGTCAGATGGGGAGAGAGAACAAGAAAGAAAAGTGAGTTTAGAGGTTGCTATTTGCAGAATTATTATTTTACTAGAAGGTGGGCATGCTCCACTGAATTTAAAATGCTTCTATTTGTAAATTAATTCATCTATGTCTGATTCTGGTGTGTGGACAAATATTTTAAATAAATGATATGTCTAACAAAAATGACCAGACAATCTCAGCTTTAATGCCCTTAGAATGGTGCTAACATATGGGTAGGTGATTTCTTGTTATATTAAACAAAGTTTCTTGAATTCATACAGAAATAGGACATCATGATAACTAGAAGCAGGAGCTTTCCAACTAGATTCTCTGGATTCTTTTGGTTTTTTTTTTAGAAAATGAAGGACTAGTATTCATTTTCTTATTTATGTAATGGTCACCCCTTCTGAACAAAATATTTACAAGAAAAAGAAAAAAATATGAGAGACTGGGGCAAGTTTCTGGCAGTTCCTCAGTTTCCACAGAGATAGAATGAGTGTCATGACTGGGTCTCTCTCACTGGGCCAACGTGACAGTTCACAAGAACAAAGTGCAAGTGAAACACTCCCAACAATGCTTGAATGTACTTAACATTCACTTGATTGTACTGCAAATCACAGGATCAAAGCTGAGGAACAGTACTCAAGCCTTGAGTTCAAGTCTCATCACCAGCACCCATCCCCCACCCTCCCACCACACAAATGCACAAACACACACACATACACACAAAATCAAGAAAGATAATGTAGAAGGAATCATTTACATAGTAAATGAAATGTGAACAATATATGAAACTAAATAAATGGGCATAGAACGGTGAACAACATAAATTGTTTTAAGAATTACAGGTAGTAGCTGGTGCCTCACGCCTGTAATCCTAGCTACTCAGGAGGCTGAGATCTGAGGATGGCGGTTCAAAGCCAGCCCGGGTAGGAAAGTCCGTGAGACTCTTATCTCCAATGAACCACTAGAAAACCGGAAGTGGCACTGTAGGTCAAGCGGTAGAGTGCTCGCCTTGAGCTGAATTGCTGAGGGACAGCACCCAAGCCCAGAGTTCAAGCCCCACCACTGACAAAAAACAAAAAAAGAATTACAGGTAGTTTTTTGTAACTAAGGTATGAAGTACATGGGATACTGATCATTCTTGTTTTTGTTCTTTTCCTTTATTTTAGCTTATATTATTTTATAGTGTGAGATTACATCGTTACATTTCCATACACATTTACACAAAATTCTAAATAATCTTATCCCATCTACCACTCTCCTCCCCTCCCTTATACCTCAAACAATTTCAACAAGTTTCATTGTTCTATTTTCCTATGTGCAAACAATATATTTGGACCATATTCATTGCTTTCACCCTACTTATTAAAAACAAAACTCCTACCACTATTACCCATACCAACACAGCCTATTAAGACTAGTCTTAGTTACAAGACATTTCCTCTCCTCTCCTCTCATGACTTATATGTCCTCTCAGAGAGCCTGAAACCTTTCATAACATGGATATTGAAATATCATTTACCAACCTAACTGACAATTTATGTTCAAGTTTCTGTTTTATTCTCTTAATTCAAAGGTATAATAAGAGGATAGTGGTATAAATGAAGAGCCTTCAGTAATGAATAATAAATTCAAATTCTGTAGCATTTGTGTTTTTATTTCTAATTTTAATATTTTTGTGGACATATTCAAACATATATATATATATATATATTTTACAATAGTCACCTATAAATTTAGCCATAGAAGACATAATCTATATAAACTGTCCGTAATGGACATATATAGTCAATTATTGCTTATACAAATTCTCCAAATAATTTTTTGCAAAGAGAATTTTTAATGGTTTTCTTTATAGATCAAGAAAAAATTGCACATAGAAACATTCCTCCGTAAGTCAGGACCATAGTAATTTGAATTATGTAAATAAACCTTTCAGTCAGCCCCGTCTTGGAAGCCACTCACAAAACAAACCTATTTCAAGCATAAATTATATACAGATCCAACCCTCTAAATAAACTTTGTCCTAATATCAAATATGCAGAAAGATTCTATATGTCTTAGGAACTTTATTGACAATATGACAGGTGTGAAATTTAGTGTTACTTAAATAAAAATTTTATCCTCAAATTTTCCCAATAAGCACATAAAAATGAGCAGAGTAGTAAAATATCAAATTCTCATCATGCAGATTCAAAAGCTTATCAATATTTTTAATCTACATTCTCCTTAACTAAATAATTTTGAAGAAATACTAAGTATTGCTTTTATTTCCACTGTAAATATTTCATGGTTAATATATCTGCTTTTTCATTCAAAGCTTGTGCTATACTATTTGGGCCATATCAACAGTTCCAAAAGTGTTTTCGTTTTTTGTACCTTTACTTATTTTTTTTCACTCAAGGCTATCATTCTATCACTTGATCCATAGTTCTACTTCTTCAGTGTAAATCTTTAAATAAGAAATATCTCTCTGTAATATCAGGAAAATTTAACATCTAGTCCCTTGTTGTTGTTGTTGTTGTTATTATTATTATTAAATACTTTTATTCAGTTGTTGAATTGCATGACACTCTGGGTAGGTTTTTATGTGTCATTTGAATGAAGGATCATCATAGAACTTTTATTTCTGTAACCAGTTCTCCTTTACTCATTTGCCATGCATTTTTTAAAAAGTGGTTATTCCTAGGGTATTACTGTGTTTAGTAATAGTTATTTTGGCCTCCACCACCATTGTGATGCAAATTCTCATATAGGTTTTGTGCAAACTAACTCGAAATCTCAGAATGCTGATGTGGCTAGATTAAAATTTCTATGAGTGCATATTAGTTGCTGAAAATGTGCTTCACTGTAGTATTTTATGTATTCATGTGCTTCATGTTTATTAGAATATACTCCTCTATTGTTTTCTTCCCCCATGATACACACAGTGAGTATGATTCAGCATAAATAATGATGTTATGCCATTTGCAGGAAAATGAAAGAGACTGGAGATCACTATGGTTAGTGAAAAAGGCTTGGTGTTAAAGGATAAATGTTAGATTTTCCTCTTGTATGTGGAATGTAGACTAGTCTACCTGAATACAAATGTGGAATATTCAAAGGATAAGCAAGAGGGCTGAGGGGAAGAGAATCATGAAGGAATATATTGTGTCTATGTATGAAGACATCGTAAGAAAGCTCACTAGATTTAATTTTTTTCACAGTAGTCATAGGTGTGTTATAAACTTCCATTAAGTGGCAGCTAATTCCCCATCCCTCACTACCTAGATTCATTACTTCATCAGGAATTGAAAATGGTAGTATTTCAAATGTATTTATATATTAGCAGGATTTTTTTCTAGAAAGAGGAAATTTCCCTTTGGTATAGACAAGTAAAATCCTTGGTTTTTTTTCTCCTTATTTACCTCCATTGAGAGTGACAAATTTGGTCTCTAGCAATCTCAAAATGCACTCAACAGACTAATATTTCTACATCATAAATTCAGAGATTGTTTCACATTCACATCTGTGAAACATGTCAGATTTAATTGTCTTAATTTCCCTAAGAAAGTATTTATTGTACTAAATATTACAACAAGATGATATCTACACTAGAAAAGTAATTTTGATTTATAAAACAAAAATACTAGATTAAAGGATTGGAAATATGGCTCAGTGGTGGTACTTGACTAGCATGAGTAAAGTACTACTTTCAGTATATATTTTCTATTTGACTAATTAATTAAACAAAATAAGATATATTAGAAGATGGAAGATGTACATATTGAGGAATGTTATACATAAGAAAACACTCAGACTTTTGAGGAACCTACTGTTTTCCAAAGTGGTTGAATAAGTTTACACTCACACCAACAATGCAGTAGGGTTCCCTTTTGGCCACATTCCCTCCAGCATCTGTTGGTATTAGAGTTCTTGATTATAGCCATTCTAACTGGGATGAGGTGGAATCTCAATGTTGTTTTGATTTGCATTTTTTATGGCTAGAGAAGTTGAGCATTTTTTCATGTGTCTATTGGTCATCGTTATTTCCTCTTTAATCTTTAGCCCACTTATTAATCGGGCTGTTGTTTCTTTGAGGATTTGTTGTTGGGGGATTTAATTTTTTTTTGTTCTAAGTATATTTTAGATTTGAGAACCTTGTCTGTTGTATGGTGAGTGAAGATCTTCTCCCATTTGGGCATTTACCCAAACCACCACAAATAAGGCCATACTAAAGCTACCAACACAACTATATTTATAACAGCATTATTCACTGTAGCCAAGATATGGAACCAATCCAGATGCCCAACAGTAGATGAGTGGACCAAGAAAATGTGGTATATATTCACAATGGAATTCTATGCCTGCATCAGAAAGAATGATATCACTCCATTTGTTAGGAAATGGAAAGATCTGGAAAAAAATATACTAAGTGAAGTAAGCCAGGCCAAAGAAACATAGGTCCCATGGTTTCCCTTATTTTCATTAACTAGTATGCATCTAGGATAATCTTACCAGACAAGTAGAAAAGCTCAAAAGCTATGCACATATGACCATATAAGATCATGCTAAGCGAAATGAACCCCAAGATAAGGAGACAAGAAGTTTTATCTCTCCTACTGTTGTTTTTAATGTACTTATAATGTACTATGTGATTTTTTTGTTTCTTTTGTATGTTCTTCCCCTATGGTACACCTCTTGTTTCACTGTGTTTGATTCTGGTACCCTGCATCTTGTATATACTTTTTTTTCTAATTTGGGGAGGAGAGGGGAAATAACAAAACACTGAAACAAGAATACACGTTGACCTATTTTAACAATGAAATGTACAAGGCACTACGTTGAAAATGAACTTTACAACTTTGGGGGAAGGAGGAGTTGGGGATATGGGGAGGGAAGGGATGGTAGGGGAAAAAAGCAAAGGAGGGGGGTAACAATGCTCAATAGGAAATGTACTCATTACCTTATTCATGTAACTGTAACCCCTCTGTATAGTATCTTTACAATAAAAATATATTTAAAAATAAGTTTATAGGATGCTAATAATACAAAACTTGTTAAAATAAAATAAAATCATGAAACTCTACTAATAATTTTATTTCAGAAAATCTACTCTTATTTATTTATGACCATTTGTCATATTATATCCCAAAACTTTTATATGATTTACCCTATAGGCTATTATCAACTGAGTAATTGGTGTATAAGGGTATCTAGTCTTAGAAAGGCTATAATAATTGTTATTGTAACAACTTGTTTAATTCATGACCTTCAAGTCTTCAAGGTATCTGTGAAAGACTCCAGGCATTTGGCCTTTTCTCAAATATATCAGTGTGCATGTGTGCTTACCTAATTTACTAAATTTTGAGAAGAAACTATGCCTTCTCATTCCTCTACATTCCCCCAAAATGTCAGAAATCAATGACACACTTGACTTGATCAATGAGCTGCAATGAAAAGATTAGAATTGGGAATCAAAGCTTTTATTGCCAGAAAGAAAGATTTACTTTATCTCTCTGAATTTACCATCCTTTGGCTATGTTTTTTTTCAAAACTTACAGGATCTAAAATAATATTTAGTATACTTTTATTTTAATTTTTGGCCCAATAAACTTCATAGCCATTGAAGACATTGCTATACATTATGAACTTTAGCTTTGAAATTCCAGGAGCTATTCATTTGTCAGAGCCATTAAATCCAAAATTTTATGGGAAACAAATTTTAGAGGAAAAACAAATATTTTAGAAAGCTAAAATTGATCATAAAATACAACAATCTAAATAAAATATGGATTGAAAATAATTACCACCTACTTTTATATGTGTTTTGACAAGAGAATCAGGAATAATAATAATTCAGAGCTTATTTCAACAATAAATTATAAAGTTATTATATACACTATATTTTATATAATTATATAATCTAAATTAATTATAATCATCATTCAGAAACTATAATTTGCAATCACTTTTATCAGTATTTTAAATGTTTGAATGTTTTCCAATGGATTGCTTTCTTTGTACTCTTTATTTTTCCATATTCCTGACTCTGTAGCTATCAGAACTAATTCTCAATAGCAAATATTCACTGGTCATAGAATTTCATAAATATGTTCCTCATTTCAGTGAAGATTTTAATTCTATATTCTATATACTGTATCCTTTTTTTAAAAATTTTATTTAATTTTATTTGAGAACATACTGTACAGAGGGGCTACAATTACATTGGCAGGATAATGCATACATTTCTTACCAAGCATTGCAGCCTCCTCCTTTGTTTACCCTTCACCTCCTTTCCCTGCCTCCCCCCTCCCCCCACCCAATTATACCCCTCCCCCAACCCAATTATACCCCCCTACCCCCCAACACACAGACATTGTAAAGCTGGTTTTGACATGACATTTTGTACTTCTCATTGTTGCAACAGGTCTACCTGAATCCTTAAACGACTTGGTTGTCCCCATCTCCTCCACATGTTATACTGACATCAAATATAGTGAAAGCGGGGGTTACACTGTGGGGGAGGGACATACAAAGCAACAAAGAAATAATCTTATAAATGCATTAGAAACACATGCATGAAAGAAACGAAAACATTAAAATACATATTTAAGGGTTCATTTTCCTAACATCACATTATCTGACCTTTTCCGCTTGACTCATACCTATACTAGATATTGCAAATAAGGGAAACCATGGGACCTATGCTTCTTTGGGCCTGGCTTACTTCACTTAATATAATTTTTTCCAAACCTTTCCATTTCCTAACAAATGGGGAAATGTCATTTTTTCTGATGGAGGCATAGAATTCCATTGTGTATATATACCACATTTTCTTGATCCATTCATCTACTGAGGGGCATCTGGGTTGGTTCCATATCTTAGCTATGGTAAATAATGCTGCAATAAACATAGTTGTGCTGGTAGCTTTAGTGTGGTCTTGTTTGTAAACATTTGGGTAAATGCCCAAAAGTGGGATTGCTGGATTATAGGGGAGATCTATGTGAAGTCTTTTGAGGAACCTCCATACTGCTTTCCAAAGTGGTTGAACAAGTTTACATTCCCACCAACAATGAAGTAAGGTTCCTTTCTGTCCACATCCCCTCCAGCATCTGTTGTTGTTAGAGTTCTTGATTTTTGCTGTTCTAACTGGAGTGAGGTGATATCTCAATGTTGTTTTGATTTGCATTTCTTTTATGGCTAGGGATGTTGAACATTTCTTCATGTGTCTATTGGCCATCCTTCTTTCTTCTTCAGAGAAGCTTCTCTTTAAGTCTTTCGCCCACTTATTTATTGGGCAGTTGTTTCTTTGAGGATTTGTTGTTGGGTGGTTTAATTTTTTGAGTTCCAAGTATATTTTAGATATGAGACCCTTGTACGTTTTATGGTTAGTAAAGATCTTCTCCCAATCGGTGGGCTTTCTATTGATCTTGCTAGCTATGTCATTTGCCCTGCAGAAGCTCTGCAATCTTATGCAATCCCATTTGTCCAACCTTTCTTTGATTTGTTGTGCTTCCCGGTCTCTATTCAGAAAATTTCGACCTGAGCCAAGGAGACCTAGGGTTTCTCCTATTCCATCCTGTAATGTTTTCAGAGTGTCTGCTTTGAGTTCAAGGTCTTTGATCCATTTGGAGTTGATTCTGGTGCAGGGTGATATATAAGGATCTAGCTTTAGTTTTCTACATGTAGTTAAACAATTTTGCCAGCACCATTTACTGAAGAGGCTGTCTTTCTTCCATTCTATTGTTTTAGCTTCCTTATCGAAGATTAGATGGCTATAGGTCTGTAGGTTCATTTCTGGGTTTTCAATTCTATTCCATTGGTCCTGAGGTCTGTTCTTATGCCAATACCAAACTGTATCCTAAACAGACTTTGTTCTTCAATAAAGAAAACGCTCTTTATTCCCTGAGGGCTATTTCATTTCAATTCTGCTTAATGGCATTTCTTATCATTCTATTCTTTAGGATGATAATGCTGGAAGTAAAAATGCACTCAATGAAATGCTTTGAGGACAGGTTACCAATATTTCTAATTAAAGATACCATTGGCCATAAGCAAATTAGACTAAACAACATTTAAAAAAATTTTAATTGTGAAAATACTGTACAGAGGGGTTACAATTACATGGGCGAGATAATGAGTACATTTCTCATCGAACATTGTAGACTCCTCCTTTGTTTCCCCTTCCCATCCTCCCCTCACCCCTCCAATCCTCCCCGTCCCCCCCAACAAAGTTGTAAAGTTTGTTTTAGACATAACGACTTGTACATCTCCTTGTTGCAATGGGTCCACCTGTATCCCTATTTACATGATTTGTTTTTTTCCTTCCTCTCCACAAATTATACCGACATCAAATACAGTGAAAGCAGGGATTATACTGTGGGGGAAGGACATACAAAGCAACAAAGAAATAATCATATAAATGTGTTAGAAACAATCACATGAAAGAAAAAAGGACATTTGAATACATATCTTAGGGTTCATTTCCCTAACATCACTTTATCTGACCTTTTCTGCTTGATTCAGACATACACTAGATATTGCAAATAAGGGAAACCATGGGACCTATGTTTCTTTGGGCCTGGCTTACTTCACTTAATTTAATTTTTTCCAAGCCTTTCCATTCCCTAACAAATGGGGCACTGTCCTTCTTTCTGATGGAGGCTTAGAATTCCATTGTGTATATATACCACATTTTCTTGATCCATTCATCTACTGAGGGGTATCTGGGTTGGTTCCATATCTTAGCTATAGTAAGTAATGGTGCAATAAACATAGTTGTACTGGTAGCTTTAGTGTGGTCTTGTTTGTATAAACAACATTTTCAACATGGTACAAAAACTGTAAAATTATAAATTACTGGAATTAAAGATGGTACATATATGAAATTTTACCAGGCTTCATAAAATACTTTAATATTGAGGTCAAAGTAATGTTGGGCTAGATTTGCTTCCTTTGAATTTTATTTAAATATTCTGCTATTTCTGATGAAAGCCAGCCTTGGCAAAATTTATTCCTTAGATTCAAGAAGAATTCATGACACTCTACTTTCATTGATACTGTATTTGGGTTTGTGTATGTGTGTTTTACTTGTCTTGTTTTCTTTATCACTCTAGCTCTGTAAGTTAAGTGTTGAGTTGGCATTTTAAATTAATATTAATATAATTAATATAATATTATAATTAATACAAACAAATTAAAACTTTTACTAAAATAACTTAAGTGAACTTTTTCTTTGGTCCTGAACTAAGAATTGGTCAGTACTAGAGCTAGGTTGAAAGAAAACTTTACTGAATGAATGAATGGTACTCTGTGTACAGAGCCTGTCTTTGTATATAAGTCTTAGAATAAATGGGGAAAGAGCTTGTCAGGAAAAGTCAACCTTTAGAAAATGGGGTGGGAAAAGGGAAACCTTGGCTGGAGGTCAGGTTCAAGGGCAACCTTTAAAAATTATTTTTATTTCCTTTAAGTAGTTGTACAAAAGAGTTGCCATTCAACAGAGTGGTTAATGAATACAGTGCCTACAAACCTCACCCACCTCACCCTTTCCCTCACTTTTCTTATTTTTTGCTATTTATTTTTTGTCACTTAACAAATTAATATATATGTATATAATGCATCTTAATCTGTGTCATCATCCCTTCAACAACTTCACTCCCCTTTGACTCACTCCTTCTTTTATTTTTCTAAATCCTCTAGCATATACAATTCGTTCTTGCCTGCATTCTACTCATTTCCCCTGTTCATTCTATAGATTCTCCTAAAGGGCCGAATGGACCAAGAAAATGTGTCATATATACACAGCAGACTTTTATTCATACATCAGAAAGAATGGAAAGACTAGGAAAAAATATATTAAATGAAGTAAGCCAGACCTAGAGAAGCAGAGGATGCATAGCTACCCTCATTAGTGGGAACTAGAATGTGCCTATGAATCTAGAAGTAAGCAGACTGGGTAGCACCCAAGTGGGTATAAATGAATTAACTGAAGTATAAAAGAATATATGGAGAAAGCAAATAGTATAATTTTTTAGAAAGACTAAGTCAAAGTCTAACTAAATAACAACGAGGAAATAGGACAAGCAAGGGGGTAAGCAACAGGAGAAAGGAAGATGAGTAGTCTTTAAAAATGACAACAACACATTTTTGTCAAGGTGATCTACAGAGGAGTTACAGTTACATAAGTAAGGTAGTGAGTACATTTCTTGTAGAACTTGTTACACCTCTCTCATTTTTCTCCCACTTTCCCTCTCCCTACCCCCCCCCAAGTTTTACAGATTATTTCCAACATATTGTCTTGTGAATATTGCTGTTCTGTGACACCAATCAATGACACCATGAAAGGGAAAATTACTTTTTATTTTTTTACAAAATACCAGGAAAAATATATCTGTTTGAACTGAATGTGAAGAGATTTTAATTGAATTTTATATCCAAATAAAATGGTTGTTATTCTTCACCAGTCGAACTATAGTTCACACAAGTAAGAAGATCAGAAATGGGTTTCCATGTTTAAGCCATTCCAAATTATCAGGAAATAAAGAGTTTAACTTGTATCAGAGTTATTTATGCCATTTTTAGGATGTGAGGAAAACCACAAAATTGACATCCAGTGATTTTACAAATTTATGAAACACATTATGATGTTTTGTTAAATGTGCATATTGTATTTGAGTAATAAACATAGTCTACATTTCACATAATTCTCATTTCTTTATGGTAAACCATTCAAAAATGTTCTCTTGTAACTGTTTTAAAATATATACTGTATTATTATTGATTATGGAACCTATCTGACCACATCTTTTACTTAATGTCCACTACTAATATTATTATTACTATTATTTTCCACTCAAGGTTGATGCTCTACCACTTGAGCCACACCTCAAGTCCATGTATTTGCTGATGAACTTTTCTGCCCAGGATGCCTTTATATCTCAATCCTCCACATTTCATTGTCCTGAGTAGCTAGCATTATAGGCATGAGCCACTAGCACCTGGCTCAGCACTGCTCAACAAGTTTTGGTGAGGTCTCATTAGCTTATTTAAAATAAAGTTTGAGAAATACTTTTAATAATTGTGTGGCTCAAATTGAACATACAACCAGCCATGTCAAAAATATTTTACATAGAATAAACTAAAGTTATGAACATACTGCCTTATAGTTATTGTAATCAATCTTTGAGAAATATACATATATACAAAAATAATACATATATACATGCACACATGTGTATTAATTTTATTGTAAAGGTGATTTACAATGGGGTTACAGTTACATGACTCAGTTAATGAGTATATTTAATTTGGAACAGTGTCACCTCCTCCCTCATTCTCTCCCAGTTTTTCCTCTCCCAACTTTCCCCCCCCCAAATTGTATAGTAAATTTCCAACATAGTGTTTAGTGGGTTCCACTGCTGAAGTGGTTTACCCCTTGTCCCACTGTTTCTGTGCTTCCCCATCACTTCCCAAATCAGATAAACTTATATACAAGACAAGGGGTACAGAAATCTAAAACAGAGAGAGAAGGGAATAAAATAATGAAAACAGGAGAGAAGAAAAGGGGGAAAAAGGAGCCACAAACAGTATGATAAAAAGAAATTCTCTTAAGCCAGGAGCTGGTGGCTCACACCTGAAATCCTAGCTACTCAGCAGGCTGAGATCTGAGGATTAAGGTTCAAAGACAGCTCAGGCATGAAGTCTGTGAGGCTCTTACCTCCAATAAACCACTCAGAAAATTGGAAGTGACGCTGTGGCTCAAGTGGTAGAGCACTTGCCTTGAGCTGAACATCTCAGGCCCCACGACTGACAAAAAAAATCTCAGTTACATTTCTTGGAGTTCATTTGGATAAGGATCATTTTCTATGGCCATATACACGTAGTTATTGAGCCCTTGCAATCCTCTCCAAAGAATATCCTCCTTTGTTCTCATTGTGTGAATGTTTAGACTGATGTTTAATTAATCATGTCCAGGTGTAATTACTTATCTTTAGAAATAGGAATGGCTAATAGATGCATAAAGAAATGTTTGTCATATCTGGCCATAGAGTAAATGCAAATCAAATCAGCATTATGATTCCACCTCATCTCAGTTAAAATGACCATTATCAAGAAAAATAATAATACCAGATGTTGGTAGGGATACTGCCCTAAGAAATGCTACTGCACTGTTCGTAGAGTTGGTAGAGTTCAGCTACTCTGGAAAGTGTGGAGGTTCCTCAAACGACTAAACAGAGTTCCCCTATGACCCTTCAAACCCACTTTCTGGGCATTTACCCAATTGACCAAAAACCAGAGGCTATACGAAAACCAACTAGCATGACCATGTTCATTGCAGTATTATTTATCATAGCCAACATATGGAAACAAACCCAGATTCCCCTCAGTGGATGAATGGATCAAGAAAGTGTGGTATATATATACAATGGAATTCTATGCTTCTATCAGAAAGAATGACATTTCCCCATTTATAAGGAAATGGAACGACTTAGAAAAAAATTAAACTAAGCAAAGTAAGCCAAACCCAAAAAAATAGGCTGCATGGTTTCCCTCATTTGTAATAACTAGAACATGTCTATAAATCTACAAGTGAACTCAATGGATAGTAAAAAAAACAATATATATTATATATGACTAAAGAAAGTATATATAATAAGGTGATGTTAGGGAAATAAACATAAGATATGTATTCAAATGGTTTTTTTTTTCTTTCAGGTACAGGTGGACCCATTGCAACAATGAGATGTACAAGTCGTTATTTCAAAAACGAACTTTACAACTTTGGTGCCGGGGGTGGGGGAGGTGGGGGGAGTGGGGAGGTGGGCCCGTGGGGAGGATTGGGTGGAAGGGGCAGGAGAGGATGGGAAGGGATGGGAAGGGGAAACAAAGGAGGAGGCTAAAATGCTTGATAAGAAATGTACTCATTATCTTGCCCATGTAATTGCAACCCCTCTGTACAGTATTTTCACAATAAATTTTTTGAATAATAAATAAAAAAAGAAAGTATATATAATAAAATTTAGCTATTTTAAAAGTAAGCAAAACTTGAATTTATCATATGAAAAAAATGTGTAATTGCTAACATACAAGATATAGGACATTTGTTTTAAAAAGTTAATTAGGCCGGGCACGGGTGGCTCACACCTGTAATCCTAGCTACTCAGGAGGCTGAGATCTGAGGATCAAGGTTTAATGCCCGGGCAGGAAAGTCCATGAGACTCTTGTCTCCAATAAACCGCTAGAAAACCAGAAGTAGTGCTGTGGCTCAAGTAGTAGAACACTCGCCTTGAGATGAAGAGCACAGGGACAGCGCCCAGGCCCAGAGTTCAAGCCCACAACCGACAAAACAAACAAACAAACAAACAAAAATTTTTAGAAGTACTCTCTTTTCAACCTTGTATCATCTAATCAACCTTCATATCTATGTATTTGTGGTCTTTACTGTTATTATTGCTACACAGAAATGAATCATATGGTAACAACTTCTTTGATATAACATCATTTGCTTGGCAAGTTTTTTTGTTTTTAAAGATCATATCATTAAGTGCATCATCCTTTTCCTGATTGTGTCTGAGTATATTTTGCTTTATGTAGTTAATTAAGCTATACTGCTGTTTGCTTACTGACATAGAGAATATATCAAATTGGGGGGCTATTAGGAATAAAATAAGTGTGAATTTCATGTATAGCCCTTTCCTATACATCTAAATTGTCATTTATATTAGTGAATAGTTCAATGTGTAACCATTGGATCAGGTAGCAGGTCAATGTTTAATTTGACAAGAAAATGGCATTCTGTGTTTTCAAAAGTGTGTTCCTCCTTGCTTTCCATCCTCTAAGCACTTATATTCAATCTTCATTTTTAACATTCTAGGTGTAATTGCAAACAAAAGTAGTTTTATAATTTATATGTGTTGATGGAATTATTTTACCTGTCAATGTTGGGACTCAGCCACTGTAAGGACAGCTTAGTGTGCATCTAGACTCTGGAGTCCTTGGGGCCGTCTTATGCAACTTTTTGAACAAACTCATTCTGTCTCGACTCAAATACAAGAAGTCTTATTTCCTCAAATCAAAAATTTTCTTTTTAGCTTAGTATAGGTATCATGTTGTTTTGTCTTCTTGAAACTATTTCTAGGCTGAAAATGTGGTCATCATAGGTCTCATCTCTTTGTGTCCTACTTAAGGTATAAAATGCTATCTATAAACCATTACTTTTCAATTTTCAAGCTGCTCACAGCAGAAGGACTGTCTTGTACCAGCTACTTCATCATGGATCACACACATTTATATTATTTGACCATTGGTCATATCCTTAGCAAGCTCTCCATGGGATTTATTGACTACCTGTTTCCCAGGGGTCAGCAGATTTCTACTATCAGACCACAGAATCTTGGGAGAGTAGTGGTCATGTTAGATGCAAAGTAAATGGCATAAATCTGCGACCTAGAGTGAGCATTCTGTGGGGAAATTTCTACATTTTTTACTTTATAGTATGTGACTTTGATCCCTTTCCATGTATTGTTCACTTTTCTGTATCTAAACAGTCTACTTTTTACACCTCGTTACAGGCATATTATGAAAAATAAAGGAATGAACATTTTACATGGAAAGAGTTTATAACAGTATCTGTACAGAGAGTTAACATTTAAATTCTCATTCATGTTTCCATGCTCTTCCTTCTAATCTACCTTTTAAAATGGGCTTTGTGTTTATGCATTTTCCTGTGGCCTCTGGTGATAATTCTCCAAACTTTTGTTTATCTCCCTGTTTTTGTCAATCTTCCTTATCATTTGACTGGCTAAGTTTGATTATCAAAGTTATGATTTAGAATATTCATATTTATCATCTTGTTGATTAATATTCACAAAATCATAAGAATTAAATATTTATATTCATATTTATCATCTTGTTGATTAATATTTACAAAATCATAAGAATTAAATATTGTAGAATGCTGCACTTTGGTAGCAGAGTTGTTGGGGAGTCACATACGCTTAGCTAGTGGAATTATTTAACCTACTTTCATCCATGTTGTTTTATCTCCACCTCTTTCCTATCTGACGCACAAAATGGCTCTGTATGTTTATTGAAACATTATAACCTTGTGTTTCTGATAAGCATTTTTCTCTCTTTTAATACTGGAGGAAATATAGCAGCAGAAGGTTTTTTTTCCAGCTTGACATTTTTCAACATCAGAGTTCAATAAAATATAAAGTCACTTTATTTCTTTATCATTTTGGTCTCTTTTTCCCCATTTTGTCTCTAATGATACCACATGAAGAATAATGTCAAAATTCTTGATAGAACTCCTACGTATGTTATCTACAGCATTCTTTCATATCCCATGATATTTAGATGGCATTTAAAATTGTTGTTCACTGAAACAGTGCTACACTATGTTTTAGAAACCACTTTCTTCTTAGCACATATGCAGAATTAACACATGTAACAATGTAACAGGGATTTTTTATAAAGCTTTACATATGGTAAGAAACTTCTGAAAACACACTATGGTTGTAGAGACCTCAGTTAACTACAGGTCTTTTCCTGGAACATGTAGCATTTTACAAAGTTAGGAATTCTATGTCAGAATTTCGATGATGAAATCTGATAAAAATTTAACACTAAAAGATACCCAGTATCTTTTTTCCTATTCATACAGATGCTGGTTATTTAATAAAAATACTCCTTTTCTGTATGTAATTACTCATGAAAATATATTTCAATTGTAACATTGAAATGAATCAAAGGATTTTATATTTAACAACCCAAAATTATATTTCATTGTATCATATAAGTACTTGGCTGACATCTTATACTTTATGTCAGATAAATAAAATGTAAGTTAATATCTATTTTTACAAACATAATTAGAAGGGTAAAATTCTTTATATTCTCAAAAATATTTTAGATATGATGTTCTTTTTATATCTTAGGACTTAAAACATTATTGTTCATAATTATATTCTATACAGAATGATTCTTTTATCCTTAGTCAATAATTCAAACTAACTGGAAAAGCAAATATTGGATATTTTTTCACCCCAAATAAATTTAGTAACAAATAGACATTACTTTTTCTTTTCTAGAACTATTTCTGCATTTGAACATTTCTCAATGATGTAAATTTTTATATTTGCTTTGAGTCTCAAAAGTCTGTATTTATTTGAGGTATAACAATTTCAAAAATAATGTAATTCACCCATTTCTATTAACTCAATGTTTAAGGATGATTCCGAATACATAGTCTAAATTCCTAGTACATTTATTTACTGATTATTATCATGCAGTATAGGACTCAATAAGAATTCATAGAGGTGTAACTGGTCTGGCACAGATAGCTGATATTTCTTCTTTTTGTCTTAGAAGGACACCAATTTGTAAGATTAAGTGTGAAGAGGACTCAAAGAATACCAGAGAATGCCTTTCTGCTAGGCTCCTGTCTCATTTCTGGAGCAAGAAAGGACTGCAGGCTTGTATGGAGAGAATCTGCCACAGGTAGTGCAGCAGAATCCTGACAGCTAGAATTCTGATGCCACCTGTCAGTGTGCTGAGATTACTGTCTTTTGAAGGATGGGCCTCATTGCCCTAGTTTTCCCATTAACCCACTTTCTACCACACTGCTCACTTGCCCTTCTCTTGGACTGACTGCTGTGTCTTGTCCTATCTTCCATACAAAATCTTAAACAGTTTCAGAGGAAGCTCTTAATTTAGGATATCAGTACCACGGGAGGCAAGTGCCTTAGAGAAGTGAAACACAGTTCTATCTCCCCACCTTCCAGGATAAAAGCATGCTGTTTGGATAAGCACTGAAAATGGTTCAAGGAAAAGAGTCCTAGCTAAAAATAGATATATAAATGAAGTCAGACATGAAGAAATCTTTTCAAATGGCTCATAAATCAGTATGCCACTCTTTTATATGTCCTTAAAAATTGAAAAGTTTGAAGGGTAAATTCATGCTGGTGGTCTGAAGCAAAAAAGAAATATTCATGTTTGCAAAATAAACATTTCTAGACAAGAAATTCTCTGAGTTTAAAAAATGTGATGTTATGGGGAAATGATGGAAAATTTTGAAGCCTGTGTTTATCCACCTTAGAATATATCATGTTTTGAAGAAATTTATTCAGAACAGACCAAATAGCTAATAAAGTAAAAATGACCAATATTAGTAAAAAAATCATCAATGCATGAGTAAAAGGCTTTTCTCTAGGCAAATATAACCATCATATTCAAGGTGTAACTTGAGGAGAATGAGTGGGGTTCAGATAAATCTGGAAGACTGTGACTGGAATGACACTGATTAAGATGCACTTATACATAAACTAACATGTTAAATTAAAACCTCCTTGACAACTAATTATAGAAAATAAAAATAAAATACATTTAAAAATAAATGGCCTGGTCCAATAAAAAGTTTGCTAGATTTGAGGTCTGAAATCTGAACTAATAGACTAATATTCTTTAACTATCAACTTAGTAATGTAGTTTCCCACTGTAATTATAAATATGCATATTTATTATAAATAGTACATTTTAATACTTAAAAAACAATATATTTTCTTATTTATTCAAAAGATTATGAACAGAAGGGTTACAACTATATAAGCTAGGTGAGGAGTACATTTCTTTCTAGACACTGCTACCCCTCCCTCATTTTCTCCTGGTTGCCCTTCCCCACTCCATTTCACCCAAACTTGCAAAGTTTGTTTCCAACTTAGTGTCTAGTGAGTATCATTGTTGCATTAGTTTATCCTTTGTCCTGCTTGCTCTGTGATTCCTGTTTCCTTCCATGGATCAAATAAAGTTATATATAAGACAAAGTGTACAGCAAACAAAACCAAACAAAAAAAGACAAAAACACAAAAAAAAGAAAGAAAGAAAAATGAAATAAATGCAAACAGTACATTATAGAAACATGTTTCTCCAATTATTGGAGTTGATTATGATATACTTCATTATGTGTGGTTATATGCAATTAGCAATTGGGCTATTATGATCCTCTGCTACGAATGATATAAACATAATCCAGTTATTACAAATGAGGGGAACTGTGCAAGCTATGTTTCTTTGGCTCGGATTTGCTTCACTTAATATAATTTTTCGAGGTCTTTCCATTTCCTTATGAATGGGGCAATGTCATTCTTTCTGATGGAGGCATAGAATTCCATTGTGTATATATACCACATCTTCTTGATCCATTTGTCTACTGAGGAGCATCTGTATTGGTTCCATGTTTTACCTATGGTAAAAAAAATGCTGCAGTAAACATAGTTGTGCTGGTAGGTTTAGCATAGTCTTGCTTGTGGTCATTTGGGTTTTAAACGCTTAAGAGTTGGATTGCCGGCTCAGAGGGAGCTCTATGTTTAGTCTTTTGAGGAACCTCTGTACTGCTTTCCAGAATGGCTGAACCAGAGCCAGTTTACATTCCCACCAACAATGTAGTAGCATTCCCTTTTGGCCACATTCCCACTAGCAACTGTTATTACTAGATTTCTTGATAAGGTCATTCTAACTGGAGTAAAGTAGAATCTAAATGTTGTTTTGATGTGCATTTCTTTTATGGTCAGAGATGACAAACATTTCTTGATGTGTTTATTGGCCATTCTTATTTCCTCTTCAGAGAAGTCTCTCTTTAAGTCTTCAGCCCACTTGTTTAATGGGGTGGCTGTTTCTTTGAGGATTTGCTTTTGGGTGACTATTTTGAGCTCTAAGTAAATTTTAGATATGAGCCCCTTGTCTGTTGTATAGATAGTGAAGATCTTCTTCCAGTCTGTGGGCTTTCTATTTATCTTGCTAGCTATGTCTTTTGCCATGCAGAAGTTCTACAGTTTAATGCAATCCCATTTATCTAACCTTTCTTTGATTTGTTGTGTTTCTGGGTCTTTATTAAGAAAGTTTTGACTTGTGCCAAGGACTCTTCCTGTAATATTTTCAGTGTATCTGCTTTTACCTCAAGATCCTTGATTCATATGGAATGATTCTGGTGCAGGGTGATATATGAGGATCTAACTTCCACTTTCTATACATACATAACCAATTCTGCCAGCACCATTTGTTGAAGAGGCTGTCTTTCTTCTATTCTGTTTTTTTCTTTATCGGCTCCCTTATCAAAGATTAGGTGGCTACAGGCCTGTGGGTTCATTTCTGGATCTTCAGTTCTATTCCATTGGCCCTCAGGCTTCTTCTTGTACTAGTACCAAGTTGTTTTTATACTATGGATTTGAAATAGAATTTGAAGTTTGGTATTGATATTCCTCTAGCACTGTTCTTCCTGCTAAAGATTGTTATTGCTGTTCAGGGACTGTATCAGACCTAGTGTAAATATGTGTCTTTATTTTGGAGGGGAATACTAATGGCTGAAATTTCTCGGCTTGGAAGATGGATGTTTAAGTTTATAAGTAACTTTCACACAGTTTCTCATTGTGGCTAAGGCATTTTACAAGCCCATTCTCACATGACACATTACTCATCCTTTGCCAAACTTGACATTGGTGATCTTTTGAATTCTGACCTTTAGAATAAATGTATGGTGCTATCACATTGTGGTAATAGATTACATTTCACTAATGTTAATTATGTGGAGCATATTTGTCTGAAATTCTTAATCAGTCAAATGTTTGTGAAAGATGTCTATTGAAGTTTTAGACCATTCTTAGAAAACTGGCTCACTTATTTGACTGAGTTACAAAGTTCTTTCTCTATTTTCAATGCAAGTTATCTGACAGATTATTTATTGTGAAAACTACCTCCATTTTGTTGCTGGAATTTTGGTTTTTACATCAATTATTTTCAAAGAAGGGACACATTAATTTTGATGGTCTACGTTTTCTGATTTTTTTCTTTATACTTTATGCTTTTTACATTACAATCAAGAACTTTTAGCCTACCTAAACATGTATAGATTCTTCACATATGTTCTACTTAAGAAGTTTACCAGTTTGGGCTTTTATATGTAGGAATATAATCCTTATTCCAAGTTCAGCTTTACAAATCATTTAATCGCAACTAAATGTTGATCTTAACACTTTTCCCTTGATTTTTAATTCATGAAACTATTACAAAGAAACTCAGCAATGTAAACAAAGCATCATTTCTTACTGCATGGAGTTGGGGTAACTTTAGTTCAAGACATTTTCTGCTATCCAACATCTTAGTTCTCATTAACAGAAGGGAAAAAGATGAGGAAGAACATGATGCAATATAATACAGGTAAGGCCAGCTTTGTTCTTAATCAACATAAAACCTGAACACAAAAATGGTCCCAAAGATGAATAATTTTGAATTCTTTGTATAATAATTATAAAATTTTAACTAAAGAGTTGGATGACTACATTTATTTTAATTGATACATTAAATCACAAAATTGTACATGGTAATGTAACATTTTAATACATGCATGCACTGTGTAATATTTAGACAAATTAAATATGTCTATCTTTAAATACTTAATTACTTCTATATGGCAAACACTTTCAAAAATCCTTCCTTCTAGCATTTTTCATTGAAATAAACAATCCATTATTGTTTATAGACATCCTGATGTACAACAGCACACCTGAATTTCTTCTCCTCTGTATCTATAACTAGGGACCCATCGACCAACTTCTCACACTTCCTTCTTCTCTACTTTCCCCATATCTCCCCTATAAACTACCATTCTTCCCTTGCCTTCTACACAAGGGATTTTTTGTAAATCCTTCATATAAAGTGAGATTATATTGTATTTGATTTTCTGCACCTGCCTTATTTCAGTTAACATAATGTCCTCGAGTTCTATCCAGGTGGCCAAAAATGTTAGAATTTCTTGCTTATTTATGACTGAAAGATATTCAAGTCCATATGTGTTCACCTTTTCTTTATCTCTTTGTAAGTTGATAAACAATTATGTAATTTCCAGGTATGGGCTATTTTGAATAATATTGTTATGACTACGACAGTCCATTTGCAAAGAAAATGCAGATGTCTCTGCAATATACTTGTTTCATTTCCGTTGGATATATATCCCCTAGTGGAATTTCTGGCTCATATGGATGAATGAATTTTAAAGACCCTCCATACTGTTTTCCATACAGCTGGATTACTTTAAAATTCATATCAACTTGTGTATGGGGTCCTTTTTCCTTCATATCCTTACCAAAGCTTGCTGTTTGGTCTTTTTTGACAATAGCTTTTCTTTGTTGGATACATAAAATCTCATTTGATTTTTAGTTGCATTTCCCTGATGATGAGTGCTGTTTATTATATATGACTACTATTTGTCCCTTTAGAGAAATGTCTATTCTGGCCTTTTTCCTACATTTTACTTGGTTCATTATTTTAATTCTCTGTTGGGTTGAGTTACACCCACATATTCCTATATACATATGCACATATATATTTACATATGTATGCCAATCTGTAAATAATTGTTTTACTCTTTTAACGGATTCATTTAACAGGTGTGAGGCACCAGTCCCTGGCTTATGGATTCTTTAGTTGACTATGTCTCTTAGTTGTTTTGAAGAGTGGTGACAGATACTATAAATATAAATACATGTACAAATATGTGTGCTCAATTGTAGGACAATAAATAAAACAGTTCCTTGCAAATATGCATTGTACATAAGAAATATGAAAAGATCTTATATACAAAAAGATTCATTATTTAAATAGACCCTCATTTGTTCATGTAGAAGTAGCAATGGGTAAACAAATGCTTCAATAGTACTCACTGGACACCATGTTGAAAATGAGCTATACAACATGTGGGTAGAATGGGAGGGAAAAACTGGGAGACAGCAAGGGAAAGGTTGGCATTATTGAAAAGGAAAGGTACCCTTTGCCTAATTTATTTCACTGTAGTTCCTCTGTTTTCAGCATTTTCAAATAAATTTTTAAAGAACCCTACTGTAATAGGGTCAATACTGTAAACTGTAAAGTATTAGACAATTCTATAGGAAGCTAATATAACCTCACATTTTATACCTAGCCCAGATAC
The DNA here is from genome assembly GCF_024711535.1 of Dipodomys merriami. Lineage (NCBI taxonomy): Eukaryota > Metazoa > Chordata > Mammalia > Rodentia > Heteromyidae > Dipodomys > Dipodomys merriami. The sequence continues at coordinate 9,069 of NW_027202487.1, read as the reverse complement.
CAGCCATGTGTATGACAGAATAACATTTTTAAATATGTATTATCCCAATATTTTCACCTCCCAATTTCTCTCTCAGAAATTACTAAAGAATAGCTTCCTCTATAATGAAGGTAGAAACAATAAAGATAAATAAACCAGATCCAGGAAAACAAGCAAGAAGTGGGGGACAAATAGAATTACCAGATTTTTAAGCATATAAATTAGAAAACTGTAAAGTCAAAGAGAACAGATGGACAACAAATTCTAAAAATGAGGCTCTATCTCAAAGAGGACCAGAAGTGGCTCAGCCTGCAATCCTATCTCCTGAAGAGCCTGAGATCTGGAGGATCACAGTTCCCAGCCAGCTCAGGTAAAATGGTCTATGAGATTTCATCTCCAAAAATAAAATCTAGGCTGGAGGTACGGCTGAAATGGTAGAACATTGGTTAAGTTAGCAAGCTGAGCAAGCATGAAGCCCTGAGTTCAAACTGTGGCATATTATATAGATAGACAAATAGAATGATATAGACAGACAGACAGTCAAACAGATAGATAACAGGAAACTACATTCATGGCTCAGATGATAGAACAAGTGCTAACAAGTGTGTGGTCTTAAGTTCAAACCAGAATATCATAAAAAATGATGTATAACTAATTAATTGAAGTAGACTATATCACGTACCTATTTGGAATCTAATACTTACATAGTCATAAAATAAGCCTATTAAATAATATTTGATGTAAAACTTGCATAAAGTATTGAATAAATAAAATAAAAAGACAGAGAGAAAGGATTGGAATATCTTGACTGTTAATAAAGATTTGCAATTATGTCCATTCTTAGTACACTAATTCAACATTCAAAAATAACTATATAAGATATTTGAGTCAGGCACTGGTGGCTCATGTCTACAAACATAACTACTCAAGAGGCTGTGAGATTTGAGGGTCCCCATTCAAAACCAACCTAGGGAGATAAAAAGATAAATGAGAAAGTGAGGTCCTGGGTACAAGCCCCCAAACTGACACAAAAATAAAAGAAAAAAAAGTACCTGAAATCATAGCCTTATATTAAAGCATAGAATTAAATAATTTAAAGGGATTTCCTTTAAGCAATGAGCTCTGAATTTTCAAAGAGTTTGGACTATACTTTTTCCCACCTCCCTCTGCTGTTTCTTTTCCTTCTTTCATTCTTTCTTTTTCTGGTTCCTTCCTTCCTTCCTTCCTTCCCTTCCTTCCTTGCTTTCTTCTTTCCTTCCTTCGTTCATTTCTTCCTTCCATCCTTCAATTTCTTCCTTCCCTCCTTTTTTCCTTCTTTTTTCCTTCCTTTCTTATTCTAGGATTTACATTATTAATTCACTCCTTAATGAAGTACATCTATTGAACCAAGAACAAAAATTAAATAAAAGATAAATTCCTATACATTTAATGCTCTTTCTATATTTTGAATAATTTACTGTGTACTTTCCAAGGAAGGCATTGCTTTCTCATTTCATTGTAATTATGTGTAGATGAACAGAGATGGTTTTATTTAATTGCTCCATATATCTAGCTGATTGTTTTCCACTGCTAAGATAGTAAACTAGAAGCACAAGGTATGTGTACATGAATATTTCATGACTTGTTCAAATTTATTTACTAATTTTACTATTTTGCTATATTTATTAGGTAGATATTATACTGAAGGAGGAAATTAAATTTTAGTTATCAGTAAAATTGTATTTAATAATATAATATTTAACAGCTTAATTTAATAACATTTCCCCAACTTCACTTAATACAATGAAGTGGTTGTATTATTGCTATTTTCATTTAAAATAAAATAAATATCCATGACACGTATTTCTAACATGCAATTGCAAGAATCCCTAATTCAAGTTGGCAAAAAAAAATTCCAAGACAATTTGCTTTCTAGGAAGATAATTTAGTAAGCTGTTCGATTATTTAGTATTTTCAATGACAGTGCCATATTGGGAAGAATTGGATATTTAAAGGTACTGAGTTTAACCGATAGTACAGAGGCTTTACTTTGGAGCATGTGGTAACTCCTAGTGTCCATATAATACATTTAGTGAGCACTAGGGGAAGCAAATTAAATCATCATTCTCAGAGAAAGTTATGATAACTTTCTTCAATGACCAGTTGTCCCAAAGGCATAGTCTTATAACACTTCAAACTATTGTGCCATGCTTGGGAAGATAAAGATGTTTTATACTATGTTCAAACTAGATCTTCATAGCCCTTAAATTTGGGGAATGAAAAGTATGGCTGTCAGTCCCCTATCTTGTGTTACGGGGAACAATTACTTCCTTATGTTGAGTGGGAACACATAGGAAATCAAAGGATGAAACAAGAAAATAGAACTTACATCCCAGTTTTAGAACAAGTTAAAACACTGCTGAATTTCACTTCTTATCAGAGAATGGTATTCTGTTATTTCCTACATTAAAAGTAACATCTCAAGCTCTTCACCTCAGACCTATTTAGAGATGTCTTTAAGTCATGTTGGGGTGATGATTTATAAATAAAATAGCATAAAATGGAATGGCTTCTTAGCCCATTGATTTCATCAGATTTCCCAAGGCACTAATTATTTCTGTATAAATAAGAAATTAAAAATTACAAAATACATTAAAAATTAGATATTCTCAATCAAGGTAATAAAGGTGAAAGATTAAAATAATTGCTTGTCAAAACCGAAACAACCAACTCATGTATGCTCATTGATAGAAAAAAAAGAGAGTTCTTCTGAAAAGTGGGAAATCTTATAATAGAAAAAAATCAATAATCCATTTCTTCTGCTGCTTAGTTCTAAGAACTTTATGAAAACCAATTATTTTAAAATTTATTTCCCGGGATTTTTGTGGTTTATAACAACAATAGAATACATTTTGTTTCTTAGAGTTCTTAACTTGAAAATCTGCAAATTAAACCCACTGCTCCCCATATTCCAACCCACCCTTAGGAGCCCACATTATCTTTGCCAGGCTCTGCTTCATGTTGTTAGCCGATTCTGGTGACAATTGCTTCCTGTTGTTGCTAATCTCTGGTTGTTGTCACCATAGCCAATGCTTAAGGTCCCTAAAAAGCTAATTCCCTTCATCATAATCCCTTCTTATTACAACCCTAAAGCACATCTTCTTGAGAATCTTCACCATAAAGCTGTAGTTGATAGAACCAGAAAAAAAATTTTTGCATAAAGAGACAAAAAAATGTATAATCATTTATGTTACTTTACATCTGCCAGAATCTTAAATGAGTTCAAGTAATGTGAGCTATCTGGATGTGTACTACAAATTGTTAGCATGAAGGAGGGCTTATTTTTAAAGTACATAGGGCAATTAGCTTTAGAATTTACATTTACATTGAAAATAGTATATTCAACCAGGTGCTGATGTCTCAGGCCTGTAATTCTAATTACTCAGGAGGCTAAGGTCTGTGGACAAGGTTCAAAGCCAACTGAAGCAGACAACTCTGAGAGACTCTTTTCTCCAACTAATTAAAAATGAGAGAAATGAAGGTGTAACTCAAATAGTAGGGCACTAGCCTTGACTGACAAAAACCAATCCAAACTACAAGGTCCTGGGTTCAAGCACCAGTACCAATCAAAAGAAAAAAAAAAGACAGAGGGAAAGACATCTATGGGACAATATTTTTCTAATAAGAGGAATAACATTGTATGTATTTATGTCATCTAATGTATATCTGATATTTATCTTTAATAAAAAAGTAGAAAAACAAAATACTGTAAGAAGAATGTTGGCAGCAGTTTAAGAGGGACTTTTTGGTGTGAATTCTTGGTAATTTCCTACTTTTTCATGATAAATGTAACACACAAGATGAGTCAAGCCTAAATAATGCAGCAGTAGGGGCTGTCACTCTTTCTCCATTGATCTTTGTGACCTATTTCTTAGTATAGGTTACATTTCTCATTTTTCAAAGAGTAAGGTGAAAATGGATGCCATGTCAAAGGAATATGTCTATTAAAGTAAGCCAAATGGAATAAAAAAATAGCAAGTTAAGGATATAAAAATGTTTAAAGGGTGATTTTTCACTTTAAAAAAGAGATTACTCACTGAGAATAAAAGAGATGACTGCCCGGGAAAATGATATGGTTTGAAAATAATCTAAGCTAAAGGACTCCACTGTAGACATAGGGATCTGAACTGTGGATGTTATAATTCAACCCACATCTTCCATGTCCCAGGACCTAACCCTGATGCATGTTGCCTTTAGGAAGGAAGAATGACAATAGTGATAAAGATGATAGTATGAATACAGACACTTCCACTGCTCTTCCATTTGTCAGTGTATTACTTTGAAATTAAGGTCCACTCCCATGAATTTAATGGCTCCAAACTTATCCAGAGCTGATACAAATGATCAAAATGCCTCATGAAGAGCTTCCATCTGTCATGGGTCTTTATCATGCATTGCCACCTAAGTCCCTTTTTGTTTTGCAGCTTCCAATTCTTCCTCCTAACTAATGTCTGGATCCTCATTTGCTTTTCATCTTACATTCTGCTTCTCATTTGGGCTTTCCTAACACAAATTCTTCTACCCAAGGACTTCTCCATGGAGAGAATTTTCTCTCTTTGGTCCAGAATGCTGTACACACTCTTGACATTTCTCACAAAATTATTAGGCAACATTCTTATAATTTCTGCTATACCCAAAGACTTAAAGACATTGTTCTTTTCTTTTATTTTATTGCTCATTCCACTCACAGTCAGCTAAGTGCAGGGATGAGAAAGTACTTGGTAAATACAGTGAATAGGTTCTCTGCATTAGTTGAAGCTATGTCAAATTGAGCTGTCTCACCTTTCTGAACTACCTGCCACTGTCCAAAATATGGAATTCTCACTCTTGTCAACCTTTTTCTATTACCCTCAAAAGTCTCATTCTCAGTGGTGGCTCATCATATCTACTACTCCAACTACTCAAGGGGTCGAGTCCTAGAGAACAGTGCAACAAAGTCAGCTGGGACAGAAGAGTCCATAAGACCCATTTCTAATAAACCAGAATGTTGGAGTGGCTCGAATGGTAGGAGCCAAGAGGAAGCAAGCCAAGCCAAAGCTCCAGGACCTGAGTTCAAGCCTTCCTTGATCCATCTAGCACTCAAGTGTGCATGTGCATATGCACACACACACACACACACATCATTTTTTAAATCATATTTTTGTATGTTATTTTTATCATAGAAACAATTTTTTAGTCATCTGTCCAACCATTTGTCAAGCTTCTTTAAAATTTAATTTAATTTCAAAGTGATGCACAGAGGGGTTAGACATACATAAATAAGGTAGTAAGTACATTTCTTGCCAACATTGTTACCCCCTCCATTTTTTTTCTCCCAATTTCCTTCCCCAAAATGCCCCCATCAAGGTTTTATTCAACTTCCTCTACTCACATTTGACAATATTTCTAGTTATTTTTCTGATTTTTTTTTGGTCGGTCGTTGGGCCTGAACTCTGGGCTGGGTGCTGTCCTTCAGCTACAGTGCCACTTCTAGCTTTGTCTGCGTATGTGGTGCTGAGGAATTGAACCTAGGAGCTCATGCATGCAAGGCAAGCACTCTACCACTGAGCCACCTTTCCAGCCCTTCTAGTTTTTTTTCTATCATAATAAAACTCATTAGTTGTTTTGTATTTCATCTCTATTGAGGACAAAATAAGATTTACTATAACTAAAAGCATACTTCAGGGGAGTGGGGGTGGAAGGCAAAGTACTGGGTAATATTCACTGCTCACACTAAATCCTCATCTTCCAAAGTACATATAATGATATTATTATAGTTGTCACAATTTTACAGGTGAGGAAGTTCAGAATTTCTGTGTTTAATAAGATTTCTAACTTCATAATAAGTAGCATAGCTAGAGTCAAAGCTGAGGTTTCTGATACACAAGCTGGGGTGTACAAGTCTTCCTTGACACCTCCATTAGCCTATATGTACCTAAAGACAGTTACTATGATATTGTTTTCTCTCTTTTTTTTCCAGAGTGTCTAAAATATTGAACCAAAGTAGTTTGCTGGATGGCCGCTTAAATGGATATCACATTCTGCAATGTTTTTTTTCCCCTTCTAAGTCAACAATACTCAAAAATAATACACATGAAGGTAAAATATTTTAAGTTAAATAAAAATAAACATTTCCTCATTATTCACACCTGTTGTGAATGGGGTATTGTAGTCACACCTTTAATCCCAGCACTCAGAAGGTAAAGGAAGAAAGTTTCAAAGTGCCAAGCCACCTGGCCTGCATAGCAAGACCCTCTCTTAAAATAAATAAATAACCAGAAGGAGGTGGAGAGCAAAAATGATGGGGGATGAAAACAGCACAATAAAATTTATTAATCAGTTATAATATTAATTCAGTTATAAAAAAGGAAGGAGAAGAACAGGAATTAGATAAGAGTAACATATGGGGTGAATTTGATCAAATATATTATATGCATGTATATAAATGTCTCAAAACTTCCATGTATAATTCATTTATGCTAATAAAATGACAGTTAATTGATTGCTACATTATTTATTTTGTCAGTTATGGGCTTGAATTCAGGCCTGGTTGCTAATCCTGAGCCTCTTTGTACTCAAGGCTAGCACTCTACCACTTGAGCCACAGCACCACTTCCAGGGACTTTTCTGCCTGGGAAGGTTTTGAACCATGATCATCAGATCTCAGCCTCTTGAGTAGCTAGGATTACAGGCATAAGCCACTAGTGGCTGGCTAATTGCTATATTTTATGATAGATTATGAAAATCATGTTTGGATAACCATCATTGCTGAATATAAATTGTGAGCATTTTAAAGGTGTCCTTAACATTTTAGTAGAGCAAGATCCTAAAAATAAATATGTTCTTTCCATGTTCTATTATTCATTAAATATGAATAATGGATCCAAGATTTCATTATCTACCTACTCTCAGTTGTAAATTTATAAACTGATCTTGTACAATGAATTTAATTTTGACCTGAGTTTTTGACAAACAACAATACATGGAAAGATACTTTCTGGTCTTGTTAAACAGTAATATTCTCTAAATAATTTATATCAAAGGTCCCAGTGTCAGTGATAATATATCTGACTTTAGTTGGAAAATTATCTTTGAAAATGTGTTGTTACACTATTAACAAGCTAACAGAAATGAAAGGCAGAGAAAACATGGGCCATAGGTATTAAAAGTGTTGCAGTGAAAGATTTAAAGAGGGAAGCCAGGCTTTAGTGACTCATGCTTGCACTCCTAGCTTACTCAGTAGGCTGAGATGTGAAAACCACAGTTTGGAGTCAGACCAGGCAGACAAATGTCTGAGATTCCTATCTTCAGTCAACCTATAAAAAGCAGAAAGTGGAAATGTGGCTCAAGTGGTAGAGTGGCAGCCTTTAACAAAAGAGCCAAGTGAAAGCATGAAACCCAGAGTAGGTACACACACACACACACACACACACACACACACACACACACACACACACACACACACACATTAAGAGAGAGACAGCATTATCATCTTCATCCTGGAAACATTTGTAGGTATGTAAACAACAAATGTTTTGCCCAGATGATGCCAACCTGCCAGCTGTTGGGCAATTCCAAGTGACACCATTTCCATATGAGCCTTGCTTATTATGAAAGCATGTCTTTGATAGTTTTAGTTTTCGCTTGCCTGTTTCACAGATACACAGAATTTATTTTTATACCCTAACAAGTTTGACAAAATATGTTGAGTGAAAAACTTGTTATATTTGAAACTAGATTTGAGGGCACTAGATAAAATGTTTCAAAGCCAGTGCTTGCTAGATCTGAAATGATTTTTGGGGTTTTTTGTTTTGTTTTCTTTTTGTTTTCTCTCCAGCCACCCTTCATATCAAGAAACCTAAATTTTCCTGGAAATGCTTTGCTCATGATACATAGTAGGACAACATGAAACTAAAAAGCAAGAAATCATCTCAACTACTTTTGACCTGGTTAAATCATTTAGAATCAACATGTCTCATCTTTGAAACTTTTAAACTCTTTATAGGTACAACCAATGGTACTATTTGGAAAACTAATGCTGTTTGATTTTAAATTTTTAAACATTTTTGAATAATTTGGGATGAAGGAACACCCCTAACATGAAGTGACTATAGACTGAAGAGCTACTAAAATCCATAAAAAGAAAAAGAGGAAAGGATCTGGTTGTTTTATCTGGAAATTAACATACGAAACTGCAAATGAGCCATACAGAAACACACATACACAGACACACAGACACACAGACACACACATATACACAGACACACAAAATTTGATGCTTTAAGGAAAAGAGCAGAAGCTTCACAGCATTCTTTTGACTTGAACATTTGTCTCTCTGAGCTGATTGATTTTAAGAAAACAAAAGCTGTCCAATTAATGAGTATCTGTAAGGGTCCAAGTATTCCAGGAATTGGGACAGATACCATTGAGACAACTCTGAGAGCATGTCTTGTACTAAAACCTGTCTTTTAGTTTTGTAACACACACACACACACTGTTTTCTCGACCCAAGAAAGCATTTTCTTTTCTATTGAATTTTCCTTCTATGCCTTTGTGTTCCTTTTTACTTTCAGGCTATTCCTTAATTCTCTCTGCTTCAACAGAATCCACAAGCAAATTTTGAACTTCACATTCTGCTAAACAACTGTCTATTAAGGGATTGTATACTTTATACTTTCATTTCTAGGGGTAGATCTTTATACTTTTAAGACTGGTGGAAAAGAAAATATTTGAGGATGTCATGTTTGTCTTTCCACTAGCAAGTTAAGAAACTTGAAGGGATATTTTTTCAAGCCACCTTAACTGTGGACTAAATTATCAGCCATTGGAATTTTGGGGAAATGATGACTGAGTACACCATTTGTTGCATTCCCTTTGTATAGTTCAGATTCTCTCCCCATTTCTAATGTGACTTCTGATAAGCCTCACTCTCCCTCTTCCTTATGACCCCACATCATGCCCTGCTGAACAGAAAGGTAAAGGCTCCTTCTTTGGTGAAAAACTTCAAGCCACAAACAGGACCCCAACGCTTAGCTACATCATACAACCACTGCTAACAAACAAACAAATTCC